>NC_050474.1:13022360-13125647 GCF_013373865.1 Monomorium pharaonis
AAGTACCACTGTTTGGCGAGTTTCAGTCAACTTTATGACATTTTCTAAAAGTTCTGCAATAATGTCAAAGCTTTTGTAGATTTCGTCGACAGTTCCGGTCTTTAAGCATTTTTAAGCAATTTTTTTATTAGACGGCTGGCACCGCACTACAAGAGTGAACTACCATTTTATAGCGAGTGCCAGACGAGTACATAGCATATTTTAATAGTTCTGCAATAGTTTCAAAGCTTTTTGCAGGTTTTGTCGACACTTCCGGTCTTTAAGTATTTTTAAACAATTTTTTAGTAGACCGCTGGCACCGCACTACAAGAGTAAACTACCATTTTATAGCGAATTTCAGAAGAGTACATAGCATGTTTTAATAGTTCTGCAATAGGTCCAAAGCTTTTTGCAGATTTCGTCGACAGTTCCGGTTTTTAAGCATTTTTAAACAATTTTTTTATTAGACGGCTAACACCGCACTACAAGAGTAAATTACCATTTTATAGCGAGATCCAGACGAATACATAACATATTTTAATAGTTCTGCAATAGTGACAAAGCTTTCTGTAGGTTTCGTCGACAGTTCCGGTCTTTGAGCATTTTTAAGAATTTTTTAATTAGACGGCTGGCACCGCACTACAAGAATAAATTACAATTTTATAGCGAGTTCCAGACAAGTACATATTTTAATAGTTCTGCAATAGTGACAAAGTTTTTTGTAGGTTTCGTCGACAGTTTCGGTCTTTAAGCATTTTTAAAGAATTTTTTTATTAGACGGCTGGCACCGCACTACAAGAGTAAACTACAATTTTATAGCGAGTTCCAGACAAGTACATAGCATTTTTCAATAGTTCTGCAATAGTTTCAAAGCTTTTTGCAGGTTTCGTCGACAGTTCCGGTCTTTAAGCATTTTTAGGCAATTTCTTTATTAGACGGCTGGCACCGCACTACAAGAGTAAACTACCATTTTATAGCGAGTTCCAGACGAGTACATAGCATATTTTAATAGTTCTGCAATAGTTCCAAAGCTTTTTGCAGGTTTCGTCGACAGTTCCGGTCTTTAAGCATTTTTAGGCAATTTGTTTATTAGACGGCTGGCACCGCACTACAGGAGTAAACTACCATTTTATAGTGAGTTCCAGACGAGTACATAACATTTTTCAATAGTTCTGCAATAGTGACAAAGCTTTTTGTAGGTTTCGTCGACATTTTCGATCTTTAAGTATTTTTAAACAATTTTTTTTATTAGACTGCTGGCACTCCACTACAAGAGTAAACTACCATTTTGTAGCAAGTTCCAGACGAGTACATAGCATTTTTTAATAGTTTTGCAATAGTTCCAAATCTTTATGCAGGTTTTGTCGACAGTTCCGGTTTTTAGCATTTTTAGGCGATTTGTTTATTAGACGGCCTGCACCGCACTACAAGAGTAAACTACAATTTTATAGCGAGTTCCAGACAACCACACAGCATTCTCCAATATATTTCTGCAATAGTTTCAAAGCTTTTTGTAGGTTTTATCGACAGTTCGTTTGACAAACAATGGTATTTATAAGTAACCTCTTTCTAAACCTCTAAGGATAAGTATTTATACATGTCATGAATTACTGGTTAACAATAGAGCGACATTGTAAGTTGATTTACAAATAAAATATTATATTAAAATTAAATATATTTGACAAATAATATTGTAATTATGTTGGTAATTTAACTTAAACAAATCATATGACTTTTTAATTTAATATAAAAAAGTTTCTCAAAATTAACTTTTACTTTAACTAGAAACAAATTAATCTTAACGTAAATTTAATAGAATTAGTATTTATTTACGTAACTTTTAACATAATAGAATTCATTTCATAATCAATTAAATTTCATTAACGTAGTTAAAAATTAGATTAACTAACCCAACTCTAAAATTTAAAAAATGTCAATTACATTACTAACACATACCTATCAGATACCATAAAATTGGCTGAAGTTTAAATACCATAGCGTAGTATTCATATCTGATAGTGCGAGACAGGATCAAATAAAAAATTGTTTAAAAATGTTTAAAGACCGGAACTGTCGACGAAACCTGCAAAAAGCTTTGGAACTATTGCTGAACTATTGAAAAATGCTATGTAATCGTCTGGAACTCGCTATAAAATGGTAGTTTACTTTTTTAGTGCGGTGCCAGCCGTATAATTAAAAAATTGTTTAAATATATTTAATGTAGAATACAGAACTATTGTTAAAATCTATCAAAAACTCTAGAACTATTACGGGTGCAAGTATAACTGCTGTTAAAACGTTCAATTTTTATTAATGAGGTGCCAGGGGAAAATAGCTCCTCATATTTTCAAATATCAATTTTTTTTAAATAAATCAACGGAACTATTTCTGAAACTTATCAGGAATTCTATGAAAAAACTTTATGTATATACATAACTTAGTTAGAAAAATAACCCATCAAATTGATATCAAATTAAGGGAGAATTGATATAAATTGCATTGATCAAATCAAATTGATGTCGATTTGATGGTTATTTCTCACTGGAAGGGTTAGAAAGATAAACAGAGACGAACAAAAACAAGGAAGATATGAAAAAATAATATGGGCAAAATATAATAGAGTGTACAAAGAAATAAAAATAGATGAGAAGCTTTTGTATATTTTAGTGGGGTAAAATAAGAGTAGGGAGTTAGTCTATGATAGCGAGATTTAAGTGCGGAAACGAGGCATTAGGGAATAGATATTGGAAAAAGGAAAAAGTGTAGGCTATACAATTTAAAAGTAGAGACTTTAGAACCAATATTAGAAGAATTTACAGAATTGCGAAGACAAAATTTCTCTGTTAGGAAAATGTTATCAGAGGTGGATATAGGTACAAAATGGATGAAAAATGTATTAAAGACGAGAAATGACAAAGAAAAGCGTAAATAGTCATTAAGAGTCCTATGTTATTATGTAATTAAGCTATGTAACCTTTTTTCAAAGGCCGAAATGTTTAAGAAATAAACGAGTTGTATATATGTTATATGCAATAGTAATTTTATGCAGGGTGTAATAACAAATAAAAAAATAACAGTTGGCGCGCGCGAAGCGCGTGCATGTTCTAGTCCTTTTCTAAAAAAGATATGTTATTTATTTATCGAATGTATCGAAGTCATCTCGAAAGTCTCGAAGAATTGTTGCCTTTAATCCACGATGCTGATTGGTTCTTTCGCTGAGCATTGAACCGCATGCTTCGTAGTGTTTGACAGTTGTGTTTGACAGTTGTGTTTTCAAATCAAAATTGGTTATATCAAAAGTGTGTAAGTAATAAGGTAAGTAATAAAGAGATATATTAAGTAATAATATAATCTCTCTCTCTCGGAAATAACAATAATATCTTTAAAATTTTATAATCTTTTAGAAAAAAAGAAGGAAAGGAAATAGATTGGTAGGAGAAAGAGAGTTTCGACTTTTGTTGAAAAAAGAAGCAGAAAAGAAAACAGAAGGAGAAACAGCGACTTCTATAGAAAGAAGGAGCAGAAAAAGAGAGAGAGAGAAAGAGAGTGTAAGAAAGAAGAAAAAGAAGAGTGTTAGAGCATTAACAGTAAATATTATTGTAAGTTAACAGCTCGCAATTACATATATTATTGGCTATATTTTTTTCTGTGTGTGTATATTTGTGCGTGCGCGCGCGTGTGTGTGTGTGTGTGTAAAATTATGTAAATTTATAAATAATTACATAATATTATATAAAAATATATTTTATTAAAAATTATTATTTACTTAATTCTTTTAACTTTTTTTAAAATAAATACATACATATATGTGTGTGTGTGTGTGTGTATTTATAAAAAAAAGTTTAAAAAAAATATGTAAATAATTTTTATTAAAATATGTTTTTATATAATATTATGTAATTATTTATAAACTTACACTTACACGTTTTTTATTCAAAATTGCAGAAGATAGAGGATAGATATAGACAACATAAAAATATGATTAATAATTTGTGTTGAGAGAGAAAGAGAGAAAGAGAGAGAGGGAGAAAAAGAGAGTGAGAGAGCGTGAGATAAAAAAAATAAAAATAAAATTTAAAATAATTAAGTAAATAATAATTTTTTATAAAAAAGGATAGAGGATTAAAGAAAGAGAAAAAGATAAAGAAAGGAGAGAAAAAAAGAAAAGAGAGAAAAGATTCAAAAAGCATAATTCTTTTAAATTAATAAACATTAAGACATTTCATAAAAAAGCGGAGAGAAAAAAGGAAGAAAGACGAGATAGGTATTTAATAATTGTTTAAAAGCTGTAAAGCTTGTTTTGTCAAAATTTTGAATTTTTAATGACTTAATTGCGTTTTTATTTTTAACATATATAAATGTTTTTATTTAAGGTTAAAGAAAATAAACATTATATTAAAAAAAGAAAAAAAGAAATAAAGGAAGCAGAGAGTAAGAAAAGAAAAAAAGAAATATTAAAGAGGTATATACAGAAAATAGAAATAAAAATTTACATAATATTAATGAATGTCAGGGGTAGAAAATCAATATATCATTTGGTTGTAATTAACATTGACTCCAAACTGGTAGATATATTGATTTTCTTATAGCTGTTTCAAAATCAATTAATATAGCTGATACGGACGTAAAACCATATATACACTGCAAAAAAATGTAATGTATCCAATGAGATATGTAGTTGAGGACTGCCTACTCAATGCAATACTATATGTTATATTAGCACTTAACAAATCAAACTTTCACCTAGGGATTCTCAAAGTAGAGTCTTTGCCCTTTAATTTAAAAAAAGTACATGTAATTTAGATGATTTTTCGCAAAGTTGCATCACTTTGAAGATTGCCTAAAAATCGGTCAAAACTTTTGTCTCGTTTTCTTTTGCGCCAGTGTTTATATAGATATTTATAAAAAATAAAAAGTTTAAAAAAATTGCAAGAATTAAGTGATAGGTAGAAGAAGAAGAGAAAGAGAGAGAAAGAGAGAGAGAGAGAGAGAGAGAGAGAGAGAGAAGGAAAGAGAGAGAGAGAGAGAAGGAAAGAGAGAGAGAGAGAGAGAGAGAGAGAGAGAGAGAGAGAGAGAGAGAGAGAGAAGGAAAGAGAGAGAGAGAGAGAGAGAAATTAAGTAAATTTGAAGATCTTATTAAGAGAGAAAAAGAGAGAGAGAGAGTGCGAGATTTCGGGAAGGTAACATTTGCGTTTTAAATATTTTGAAAAAAGGAATCTTAAACTCTTAATTCTCATTTCTTATTAATTATCATTCTCAATAATTATCAATTTTTATTAATTATTATTATTCTCATTAAATATCATTTGCGTTTTAATTATTTTGACATTTTGTGTATTTTAATAGAAGAAAAGGAATGAGATTAAAGAGAAAGAATTGAGATCGAGAGAGTTTAAAAAAGAAATCCAGAAAGTGAAAGTGTTGAAATTTGATTGAAAATTATCAGGTAACATTACGTATAATATTATAAATTTTAATTTATTTAAAAATTTAAATTTAATGTTGTATTATTAAGGCATAAGATTTAAAAAATTTAATTTTAAAGTTGTTGGATGCTTGTTGTCAGAAGTTGTTGAAATGGTCAGAGAGCGATAGTGAGTTTTATCGAAAGAGATTAGAAAAAGAAAGAGATTAGATGAAAGGAAATTATAATTGAGAGAGATTAAACAAGAAAGCCAGAAAGTGAGTTTTGAAATTTTATTGAAAATTGACAGGTAACGTTACATATAATATATTATAATTTTTAATTTATTTAAAGGGGATTAAGTATGGAGGTAAAGTGTGTAAGAGATGATATTAAGAAACATGCAAATATAATATAATTAATAATTTGTGTTTAGAGAGAGAGAGAGAGAGAGAGAGAGAAAGAGGTGGGGAGGAGGGGGGAGAATGAGAGAGCGTGAGAGATATAGAAGAGGATTAAATAAAAAAGTAAAGTGTGTAAGAGTAATATTGAACAATATGAAAATAATATAATTAATATAATTAATAATATAATTAATAATTTAGAGAGGGAGAAAGGGAGAATGAGGGAGCGTGAGATAGAGAAGGGCATTAAATATGATAAAGTGTGTGAGAGTAATATTACAGAAGAAGAATAAGTGCAATGTTCAATATAAAAATGCTAAGTGGCGCGCGCGAAGCGCGCGCAATGTTGTGTTCTAGTAATATATAAAATTTAATACGTTGCAATGTTTTATAACACGTCTGGTATTAAAATCTTTGGTTAATAATAAAATAATCGAGAATGATGATATAATAACAAATAAAACAGTTAAATTGTTTAATTATTGTCATCTGATGAATCATCTGGGAACATAAGATCACAAGCTTCATAATCAGAACCGTCAGTTTCGTAATTACTATTTGATCGAAGTATCTTCAATATTATTTGTGCTGCTAGATACACGTTTTTCTTTCGATCGTTTCGAATCAGTTGTAATAGTATAACGCTGTTTCGCTGTTCTGAGCACCTCCATAATTTCAGTTTTAAACTCAGAAATATTTCTTGGTCCTTCAAAACTTTGGCATTCTGTTGCTGCAACTAACATAAAATAATAACAATTAAAATAATTAATATTAAATATCATAGAAACTTTTAACTTAGAAATTTAATTAATTTATTTAAATAAATATTAAGTTTTAATTATATAAATTTCATAAAAAATTCTATAAGAATAATATAATACAAATATAAATATAATTTTTACAAATATTGTTATTTAAAAAGCAAATCTATTAAAAAATAATATTTACGGAAAAACACTTTAGCAATTTTTGTGTTGTAAAATGGTATGGAATTAGCTGTACGACCCCAATAAGTAAATTTGGATGTTAACTCATCGGTCATCGTTTCTTTTTGAAAACGGTGTAAAGCTTCTCTCAACTTAATACCTCCAAACAAGCGTAAATGACGTTTCTATTAAAATGTATAAATATATAAAAATTATTAAAAATTTTTTTTAATTATTAACAATCAGTAACTAACAAACTTACTAAAGTAAACGATTTTTGTCAGAATCAAAATTTTTTAATTCCTTCACTGTAGCTAACGGAAGACCTTTTGGACGACAGTATAGGTTCTGTTCTATTGTCTCCATTTTAATGATTGATTGTAATGATTTTATATGAGACATTATATTTTGCTCTGATACTTTGCTGCAAACAATTGATGTACATATTATTTATTCTGCAATATTATAACTTTTATTTTGTAACTTACTTCAGAAGTTGAATAACTTTATTTTAAAAAGAAATATTCTTCTCTTCATTAGTGTCTTTAAATGATTTATTTAATACGTTTTCTAAAGACTCTAAAAATTATTTTGATTAATTTATTTTGTAACATATTTACCATAAAAGAATTATTTTTCTACAATTTATGTATATATTTTTACCTGAATGTTGTGAAATGTGAGTAGTTATTGGTTTTTTATATTAAGTAGCTTCATTTTTATTTTGATCAGAAATTAAAAATAATGCATTGTTTTCTTGTATCAATATAATTATTATTTGAATTAATTATTTTCAAAGGGTTTTTGGTAAGTCAGCAAAACAATTAGGTGTTTTTAAAATATTCAAGATAGCATCATATTGAGTATGATTAATATCATATTTTAAAAATACAGTTCGTAATGCCAAAATAAATAATAGTTTCGAATTATAATTAATGTTTCTAATGTAATTGACAGTATTAAGATTTTCACAATTCTTTTCTACACTTTGTTTTTGTATTGTCATATTATTGTTAAATATTACTTGATCATCATCACTATATTCACAAAATAAATTATTATTTATATTTGTATCCCGGTATTCAATGTTATTTAAATTTGATTCATCATTTATGTCCAGTCAAATATTACATATTATACTGTCAGTTTCGTTTTCAGCATCATTATTTTCATATTCTTTCGTATCAAAATAAAAATCATCATGCTTTGAACTATTAAACTTTAAACGCATTAATGTTAACTTTCTTCTCTTATACGATTTACTAAAATTTGTAAAACGCTTTTTATATTTTCGACATTGTAAATTTTTATTTACGATTAAATTGTTATCCTAAATTTGAATTTGTGCAATATATGTTATCTAAAACAAAAAAATTAAATATATTTAGAACAAAATATACAAATATATATTATCATAATAAAATATATATTGTTAATTAATATTTTTCATAATAATATATTATTAATAATTAATAGTTATTAAGTAACAAATCGTTACTGATATAAAAATTTTAGTGAAAACGCGTTTAGGATACATTCAAATATATTCACTATCATTGCAGTATAAAAAAATCTAAAAGTTCATATGTTTATCGTATTCCAAAATTACACGTTCCGAAATCTTACTTGAATATTACCGTTGAATGTCAAATGGAATTGTTACGTTCGACGAAATTTTAATAAATTCCTTTCGTTTCACTCTGCAGAATCCCTGAAGGGAAAGTTATAACTAAAAAAGTATCAATACGGTTACTTGAGCTACCGGAGACTACGCATGTCAGCGTGCTCTCCTGTAGACTCCAAATAGAAAACATAATACGGAATAATGAAAAAATTAAGCGCAACCGATTCTATTTGCCATGCAATCTTGCCGATTGCGCTTACCTGCACGCTCACAAAAGGCTTCGCGTCGGAAATATAACTCTTGACAAATTAAAAATGAATGTTGTAGTAATGTTGTAGTAGAATAGTAAATTGCTACCTCCTAGCAATCATGCTCATTTTTTCTTACCTACGTCTCCAAAGACTAATATCAAGAATATTGAAAGCTATATATATACAGCATTTAACCAGAATAAAATCAAGGTGAATACGTTGAAAAATAAGATTGCCCTCCCCCACGGGATTTGCGAATATTCGACATTACACTACGTAGACGAGGAAGGGTACCATAATTATTGGTCACCCATATTCCACAACGGTTGTCATACTTCGCAAAATATTGTTATACACCGCGGTAACGCAACGAAAATTTATTCCGACGCGCGCTCCGTCGCATACTTAGTGCCATTCGTTGATAAGAATCTTCTTGTATTTGTGCGTGAACGACAAGATATCTGCAATACCACTGTGCTACAAACCGAATACCCACGATTGATTATCACCATGGAGAACATCACCACATCAGCCAATCCCGTGCCATACGACCAACCGCACCCTGTTACGAATCTCACGACGTCGTATCATATCATCAGCTGCACTACGGAAACGTCTAAATCGGCCTACATCAAAGCCCTACTGGATAAGTGCGAGAGGAAAAGGATCGTGCTACAAATCGCCGCACACACCGCTCTATGGGATCCTGATCAATTTGCCTACGCTATAACCGGCAGACCAGGACATTCAGCCCACATCCAAGGCGAGGCTGCGCGGGTGTATCGATGCACACCCGTGCCAGTACAAATAAGAACCACAGATACGTGCTACAAGGAATTACCAGTTATTGCCAACGGTGCTCCCGGATACCTGGCACCAAGGACACGAGTGATCTCCGCGTTTGGCACCGAGGTCGAGTGCAATTCGGAGGAAGCCATCATCTTCCGCCTCGGAAATATCTACGCAGTTCCAGCCAAGGCTGCCAGTTTTGATGCTCTGCCACCTAGTCGGTGTGACGCAAAGCTGTAGTGGTGGCAACACACACGGAAGAAGCCGTGTACATGTGAGCGCCGAGCAGCACACGTACACAGTTTCTTCCGTGTGTGTTGCCACCACTACAGCTTTGCGTCACACCGACTAGGTGGCAGAGCATCAAAACTGGCAGCCTTGGTTCCAGCCCCACCGGCGAAATGTTATCACCTCCACCTTGCCGGAACTAAGCCACCTGCTTTGGAGATCACCTCCTCCGAAAACAGAATACGAAACAGCAGGAAACATCGCCTTGGACGATGCCCAACAGAGCACTCCATCAGAACGAGATACCTCCCATATCCAGCTTCATAAAATTTGTTGGATAACCATCTCTTTAATCAGTCTGTACTGATAGTAAGGCGGAGACGCTACAGACGAAAGAAATTGCACATTAATTCACCAGAAACTTGGCCTCACCGCTATATCGAAACTGTCGTACATCCAAAGATTATGCATAGCAGAATCAAAGGAACGAAGTAGAGAGCCATACTCTATTCTAAACCACCGTGCATGGCTCCTTCAAAGACCAGACAGTCCTAGGACCCGACTACCATTACCTACACCTCGCCGAATTCAGCCTGAGATATTCAAGGAAATGACGGCGATCTCTCGATCCCTCGATCGTTTGGAGAACCGGATAAACGAATGGATTCCCACGCCTATCGCCACAACAGCAGACATGGAAAATTACAGTGGATAAAACAGACAACAAATGTGCATAAGTGCCCCGCGAAGGGGAACGTGAAGTGAATTACATTGCAACAAAAAGAAAATACGCCTTGTTAGGTAATTTCTTATGTAAGGAGGAAAAGAGTAGAATTTTTTTATAATAGTAATAAGAAGGTAACGTAGAGATAGTAACGTAACAGAAAGTTTTCATTATAAAATAATAGACAAGGTTGACAAAATAAATAAACCAAATTACATCAAAAATCCATTAGAAAAAAAAAATTTAGGAGAACCACTCTCGTATCTTCTCTTTTCCCCTCACAATTGTACGCCTATGTGCTATACCTTCGTTTTTTTTTTCTATTTTTCTATTTTGTTCATTCACGCAATCCATGATCGACTTCCTCTTATTGCGATTATTGTAGCCATCTTTTTTTTTGCTATCATTATCAGTATCCCAGCTAGCCAGGCCTGTTAAAATCACATATCGTGAAAGCTTTACAGCAAGGATTGTTTCAATTTTGACAACAATTTTATGACAAGTAATTGTCTGTTGCTTTGTTTTCTAAAAGTTTCGAGCAAATTTACGGCAAAAGTTTTCATCACACGATGCTGCAAATAACAGAGAAAGACTTGTACATAAATATTACGTATAGAAATTACAAGATTTGTTCCGACACGATAAAGTGCAAAATTTAAGCAAATAACAGAGCAAACCTTGCTACACGACATGACAATAAATTTATTGCAAAAACAGGAAATCTTGTTAGGTACTGAATAACGGCAAATTAGTAGCAAGAACAAAATAAAACTTGCCGAGCATACTTTCGCAACAAAATTGCGACAAGGTGTGTCCGTAAACAGCTTAGTTTTTGTTGGCAAAGCTTGTCACAAATAGTATGACGCACATTTTATGCAAATAACAGGGTTGCATTATCGAGTTTTAAACTTTATTTCTGACTTTACTATCTATCTCGAGATGGCGCATTTCTCGTGAAAAAGATTTACCTACTGGATTAATAAAAGGGGCTCGTCGAGAACAGAGAACCAAGTATGATTGCACCATTCACATTTGATATTGGACTAATCAGTCTAATATTTCAGTCTAATAATCATTTTTGTTGATCTAAATTTCAACAATATTTGTCCTGTTCTTGCCACAAATTTGCTATCATATTGTGCATAGCAAGGTTTGTCTCGTTTTTGCCACAAATTTGCTATCATGCTATGTACAGCAAGGTTTGCTCTATTCTTGCCACAAATTTGCTATCATATTGTGTACAGCAAGGTTTGCCTTGTACTTGCTGTAAATTTGTTGTTATGCTTTACTAGCAAATTTTACCCTGTTATTTGCATTAAATATGCGTCATACTATTTACAACAAGCCTTGCCAGCAAAAGCTAAGCTTAATGCGGACACACCTTGTCGTAATTTTGTTGCAAAGGTTTGCTCAAGTTTGCGGCAAACTTTGCGCAAAGTTTGCGTCATTTTGCTAGTTGGGATCATAATTACCCCTTTTTCCCTCAACGTATTTACCTTATTATTTTGGCAGGAAAACAACAGTTTTCCACAAATCTTCCGGGACTTAAAGGGAGTCGCTCTCTTTAAAGATCCAAGCGACTTCCTCTAACTCCCTTTGCGTACACTGGATCACGAGATCTCCTTCTTTCTCTAATTGTAAGTCAATAGATATATATATAATAAATAAAGATATAAAACTGATCACTATAATGTTAAAGATAGTGATCTGTAGGAAAATTCGCGTTACTATTAAAATGAGTAATTACTGTGATACACAAGGATATTATATGTCTTCAGTATTATTAATATATTATTAGAATGCTATAATAATGTTAAGAATGAATTATTGGGTCAATCAAGTGTTAATGTCTCCAAGAACAAAAGAGAAAGATATATGTATGTATATATGCACGCATGTACGTACTGTGATGCTTGAAAATAATATATATATTGTTACGTGCGCTGCCCGGTATACTCTGCGATCGCGAGTCAGCTGTCGGATCGGGAATATCGATCGGCGGGGGCGGTCAGCTGTCAAGAGCCGGGGCAACGGGAATAAACAAGGAATAAAACAGTCTGAGAGCGACCTTGAGCTTGTAAAGACGCTTTGTGTTAATTGCAATAAAGCTGTTCGTTTCTTTCAGTTAAAGAGAGTGTGTCTTATTCCTTTTCCGCGAGCGCGCACGTTACAATATGTATCTTCATTAATAACGCTACAAGTACTCAGTTACTGAAATCACTAAATTTTAAATATATTACAAAAACACGTTATTATAGTATAAGTACTACATGCCGGCTACATAATAGAAAAACATTAAAGCCTTATTAACTCATTAAAGAAAGTCTTGACAATTCTCAAGGAATAAAATCAAGTGCCATTAACTCAATCAAGTATTAATGCACTTAAGGGATCTTCTTGTGATATCAAAGAATACTGTATTCCCAGTATCACTAAATCAAATAAGAAGTATATACATATATTGGGGACAATAGCCCATCATTGATTTAAGAATCAAGCTTTCCTCTTGGAGAGATTACTACTATTATTACTTGGGGATAATACATACATAGTTAAGTCTTAACTGACACAATTAAAGATTATTAAATGTTAAAAGGACTGTTGAAAATACTGGTATAAGATATATTAAAAATCAAGTTGTAATTAATATATAGTATAACATAACTAGCATAAGTATAATTAGTATAGTATAATTAGCGTAGAGTGAATTGCTTATGTGGTAGTATCATATGGCGTATTATTACACGGTTATGTAATACAGTATGGTACATCGCATATACTGTCAAACGTCATCACCAAATATATATATTTTTTTATTATTAGGTATTAAGTGACACACGCTATATAATTGTAATTTGTGATACGTCATTATCAATCGATTCAACATTATAAAGATTCTAATCATCAATAGAATAGTGATCGAGTGCTTAATATTGTAAACGTAAGTTATTTTGTAAGTGCGTTGTATTTGCCTCCTTCGAGTCGAGCGAAGTCGTAACGTTTTGGCGCTGTCTCCCTCGCGCCATTGTCCTTCCTTCAAGCAACAACAGTCTTTTCTTCTCTTTTCTTTTTCTTTCTTTCCTTATTTTTCACGACCGTAATTTTGTTCAAATAAATTAAATTAATCTAGTTGAGTCGCGACATCTCCGATTTCGCTCCACTATAAGGAGGGGGGTGTTACGTTCGACGAAATTTTAATAAATTCCTTTCGTCTCACTCTTTCGCGTCGTGCTCTCGCATGCTGCACCAAAGCGCGCGCCTTGCCGAGCGCTCCCCTCCCCACGAATCCGCACGCATGTACGGTACCAGCGTGTACGGCCTACACATACTATCTGCGTTAATTTTATAATATCGCGTATATAATAAGATCTTTTATTGGGAAAGCTCAAACTCACCGAATTGCAACAATAATAATTAAAAATTATCTTTAGGAGTAACATTCCTTTCTTTTTGAGTGTTGCCATCATTAAGACGCTAAAATGCTGTCACCATCCCTCGCGCTCTCTCACTAATTATTATAGGGTTTAAAATTTCGCAGCCACGCTCTTGCTCTCTCTCTCTTTATTAACTAATAATCCAAAAGTTATCCATACACGCGGTTCGCGCGTGGCACCCTCGCGCTGCCAAAAGATCGGTCCAGCCGCGAGCCGCGTGTTACCTGAGGGGGATAGCGATAGCCTGAGCATTGCCCCAGCCGAAAGATGCGAGGGAGACAACAATGGTGAAGCAATTGCGAAAGAATGCGTATTAATTACTCCGCTCACAGAGGTGATAGGAGGGAGGCGAAAGAAGATCTCAAAGGCTTACCCCCCTGGCTACCTCTTGACCAAAAATTACGGCACTCTGAATGAAAATTAGAAATTATAGATTTTCAAAAAGAATACATATTTGTCGCGGAAAATCCCCGGAATTCGAGCTTCCCCACACCCGCGTACCCCTAGAACCCCCTAGTTCGGGGGTATATAAGGAGCACGAGAGCCGCAGAAATCAGCATTCTCGCTCTGGCAAGACGTTACGCTGCCCAAAAGTACTCTCAGTAAAATTACCATAAGCCATCGCGCTCTTCGTAAGAAGTTTCGATACAAGCTACGGTACATCCGAGCATACCACACTGTGCATATTAGCACACGGATCCTTTCTCGATACGAGAATCAACACTACTATCCGTAAGTAACACCTCTTCCATTGCCGCGCTGTAACTTCATCATTATAAAATTGTTGTTCTAGAATTCAATTTATGTATAAAAACTCATTCTGGGTTATTTGAATAAACATTCACTCTTCTCTTGTTATGTTCAAAAGGTTCTGTTAACTTTTCAACACAATGAAATAACTACCTAATACTATAATAAATTCTACGTCTAGTGAATAAAATTCTTACTTATTGTGTCCCACCCTACTGTGCGCGAGAAGTGTTAATTCTAAGATAATTAAGAAGAGCAAAACACGGGGCAAACCATCCACGGTGCTCCTAAATTCCAGAGCGAAAAAGCGACTTCCCTGAATCCTCATCCTGGAGGCTGGGCGCTACGACTCAGGCGCCTGCTTCTTCCACGAACTTCGGACCAGGGGCGTCTACCGGGGCGCTTGAGTTAGAAGGTGTCCAGGGGACAACGGGCGCCTATTAAGGCGCTTTTCACCCCCTACGTCGTCCCTCCACCTAACAGTGTACCACAGGGTAGCCCATAGGGCGCTCTCAGTCACAGACACCCATCTTTCCTCCGCGTGGGATATGTTGCGTCCTCCCTGGGCGCTCCCCCTCACGCTCTCTACACCTTGTCGCTAACAGCACGCTCTTCCTCCCACTCGCGCTCATTCGCGCATCCGAGAAGTACCCACAAAAGGAAAGAGGTGCTTCCCCCCCCCCCTTTTTTGTCTATCTCTCTCCCTAAAGCACCGCTAAGAAGCGCGTCATTCTTCTAATTCACGTGACAGGCAGTAAGTACGCGAATAGTGGCAATAGCTACCAATCTTCTCTTCTCTGTCTCTCTCTCCCTCTGTTCACGTGCTCTCGGTCCGCGTACTACAGTATATAGGCGTCCGTGTAAAAAGGAATAAGAAAGAGAGCCCGAGTCGATCTCTCGCTCATATTTCTTTACTCCGTGGGATGGTGCGGGCTGCTCACTAGGGCGCTTACCCCCCCACACTCCCCTATTCACTCCATGGGCAATGGGCTCGCCTATTAGGGCGCTTTATCCCCGCGGACTCCTTCAACTATAATCTAGACAGATCGACTCGATTTCTCATCTGACCCAGCAAAGTTACGCCGATTAAGACGCTTAGTAAAGCCTACACGACCCCCCCCCTTTTTTTCTTTCTTTTCTCTCAATTTCTCTCAGAGAGAGAGAGAGAGAGAGGGATCTGAACTTTAGTCCTCTCCGCTAAGGCGACCCCTTGGTCAACGGAGACTTTCCAGAGGCTCCTCAAGCCTCTCCGAGGAACACAGCCTCTGAAAGCGAGAAAGGGGGCGGAGAATTAAAAGAAAGAATTTGTATACCTAACATGTAAGCATTAGAATAAAAATATATAAATATATATATATATATATATCCATACACTGGCTCCTTCCTTATCATCGCGATTCCTACCCAAAGAGGCTCACCCTCAACAAATTACGCTCCTGGGGGAACCACGGTTCCCGCTCGACCCCCGCATACTCCCCCAGGACGTAACAAGAATGTTAAATATTCTAAAGAATGTTTAATTTACATGCAAGTAGCCCAGACAATTATATAATACACAAGAAACGTTTTGAGATTCTTCTAAGATTTTTGGACTTCCTTAGATAAAAATTCTGAACCAGAGACTTCCAAGTTAATATCTATAATAAGAAGAAAAACGAAACTCTATTTATAATCATTATCAGAACGAAGAAAATCTTACATAACCTCTAGTTTTTATACTAAATTTGTATTTTATATGATATAGTAGATTTTATTTAAATCAATTCCCACATAGAAATTGGCATCCAGTGGATGTCCAATGGACGTCCATTAAACCTCCATAGATCTATCTGACTTCCACAATGGACATAGACCATGGACCTCCATTAGAGGTTTAGTAAACTTTCTTAGCTTCATTGGACGTTTATCTCCATTGCGGAAGTTAGATAGATGTCCATTAGGGATCCAGTAAACTTCCATGGCTCCATTGGAGGTTTACCTCCATGATGGAAGTTAAATAGACGTCCATTAAGGATCCATTAAACTTCCATAGCTCTGTGGAACATTTACTTCCATGATGGAAGTTAGATAGACGTCCATTAAGGATCAATTAAACTTCCATAGTTCTATGGAACATTTACTTCCATAGTGAAAGTTACCCAAACAACACACGCTTGCCAGAATGAAAACTTCAAGAGAACTTTTTTAAGAAAACATTTACATATCTTAGAAATGATGTCAAAATGGTAACATTTATCAAAGACGTCTACTGAGAGAGGTCTTTGAGATATCTCATTGAAGAGTTTCATTTAAGTTTCTTGAAAATGTTATCCTTATAACAGCTAAATGATATCAGCTTAATGTCTCATAAAAGATATCACAATGCTGTCCGATTTTTGAACCGTCCATGCTCATCGTAGTTGACTCAAAAATCAGACAACATTATAACATCCTGAATGAGAGATCCTTTGATATTAAAAAAAATTATAAAAATAATGTTTTCAAAAATAACGGTTTGTCTACAATTATTGCGCACAAAAAAATGCACAAAATCTAAATTTATCATGTACTGAACAAAAACAGGATAATAAATGTTACTATACTATTCAATTTTTCTTAGAATATATGATCAATATAGTTAACTATCTAATTAACCATTTAAACGCTTCAAAGTATTAATGTTTAAATAAATCGCAATTTCCATCAAATTATTAAAGTTATGGAAAAAGATAAACTTAACAATGAAATTAATAAGTAAATAAATTAATGCTATTTATTTTTACTGTTTTGCAAAATTTAATTGCTTTTATAAAAAATAATATAATTGCGTCAGTTTATAACATATAGGTATATATAGACAATAACATATACTCATATCGATGAGTCAAATTGGCATAGCAGATAGAGTACAAGGTTCATAATCCTAAGGTTCCGGGTTCAAAACCTACCAGCGGCAAATAAGAATAAAATAAAATAATACAATTTAAATTTAATTAATTAATAAAAATTTGTTCTAAATTTAGTATGTACTGTTGATAAAAATAATTTGAAAAAATTAAATTTTTATTTTAAATTTTTATTTCGTCAATCATCTATCGAGATTCCATGAAGCCTCTATTAATGATCCACAAAACATCCGTCGAGGTTCTGTGAAGCCTCTTTTAATAATCCACACAACGTCTAATAGACCTCTTTGACGTCTAATGGAGGTCTAATAGACGTACGCAATGCGGAACTGTGGATTTCTAATAGCTCTATATTGGACGTCTAATGAACATCCACTGGAAGTTCAAACTTCCATCGCAGACGTCTAATGGACGTCTATTAGAGGTTTCATTTCTATGTGGGTTCTCTATATAGTATAGAGATTATAATAATCATTATTTGTAATATTATTATGGACCTGTTCTACCAAAATTAGTATATTATTTCTCGTATATTCTTAGAATTTACTTTTGCAATTTAAATATCTTTTAATGTTTAATGTTTATTCTCTAATAGCACACGAAGATTTTGAGAACGTTCTGAGAATATCGCAAACGTATATTTGCGGTATTCTCAGAACAATCACAATACGCACTGCGATTGACTAAGTACGTTCTGCGTATGTACTTATGTCCGCAGTAGCATCTCCCATAGAATTTCGCTGCGAATGTCTGTAGATGTCGTCGCAATGATGAAAACGGGAAGGGTTTAGTCGATCACGTACAGGCACACACATTTACGCAGTGGGGCGCGCGCGCTTATATATCGATTAGAATTAGGTTAGGGTTATTGCGCGTTCAAGATGACAAAGCAGCTAGCCTGCTCGCCGAGCGATTAAATATGATTGATTTTTTCTTATAGATGCAATCAATCACATATTCAACCACTCGGCGAGCAGACTAGCCGCTCTTGAACACGTTAGTCTTGAACACGTCCATTAATTTGATAATTTTACATTATAAATTTGTTTTTATTATAATTTAAATATAATACTTGGCAAAGCTTGTTTATAGCGAATATGGCTTGGTGTGTCGCGAATTTAATTTAAATCAGGTTATATCTTTTATGTACTGCCCTCCTGTAGGCTCTTCCCGGGCAATACTGACACTGCACACCATGCGAGTTTTGCCTGTAATAGATATAAATTGTATAATTAGTTAACAAATTCAAATTATATCTTAAAAAAAATATGATAAAACTAAATTAATTTTAAGTTTATGTGTTGAATAAAGCATACCTGTCACATAAACTTCTACAGCGTAGAAACAGCAGTAGATTGTCAAATAGTCAGCGGCCAATCCAAATAACAAAGAAATTGAACCGCAAAAGCAAGCACTTCTGAAAGCAATTTCATGTATTGTTAATGTTATAAGACATAATTACCAATATAGTAATAAGATTCGCGGGACGTTCCGGACATTCTCACAAAAATAATAACAAATACAACAAAGACGGTTGATTGTATCAGTATAACCTTCAAAAATATATAAGTTCAGACAAATATGCTGACCGTATCACTTCACGTTCGCGACACTACTTAGAAACTGTATGTATATCAAATAAGATATTTAATGCAAAACGTTTTAATTATTATAGTTTTACATCTTTTAGCATGAATAATACCTTTGCTAAATGCGGCTTTGTGACCAATGATAACCTCTTAATCAGAAGTTTTACGAAGTTGTACAAAATATTAAAAAATATAATTTATATTATGTAACAATTGTTTCGCTAACTTCATTCAATATTTTATGAAATAAAAGTTATAAAGAAAAATTACCTTTATATCAATCACGCTTCAATATAATTAATATATATCATCATGCGGGTCCGTAGAAAAGAGACTGGAACAGTGATGACGAGTGATGATTCGACGTATGCAGATGTCGTTAGTATACGTACCGTTTCCGTATCTTGAGTAAAACCTGAGTATGTACGCGCGCGATAGAAAGGCGTACGTATCATTTGCG
Source organism: Monomorium pharaonis (assembly GCF_013373865.1). NCBI lineage: Eukaryota > Metazoa > Arthropoda > Insecta > Hymenoptera > Formicidae > Monomorium > Monomorium pharaonis. The sequence continues at coordinate 13,041,808 of NC_050474.1, forward strand.
TACGTTGAGTACAACTTGAGATTATACGCGCGCGAAAGAAAATCGAATAATACTGTAAAAGATATTATAGCGATGATCTCAACATTCAAGATGATCACAGTACATTGAGTATTAAAATGGGATGATACGTAGGATATCATGTGCTGTTAGGAGAAGAATCAATGCAATGTGAGACGGTGCATTATCGTGGTGCAAAAACCAAGAGTTATCTCGCCACAATTCCGGCTTCTTTAGGCAAATAGCTTCACGCAAACAACGCATAACGCTCAAATAATATTCTTTGTTGACAGTTTGACCCGACGGAAGAAACTCAAAATGCACAACACCACGATAATCAAAGAAAACAGTCAACATGACCTTATTTTTGAGCGACTTTGGCGCGGTATTTTTGGTCTTGCCTCACCTTTAGCACGATATTCACTTGATTGATCTGTTGTTTCCGGATCGTAAGCATAAATCCATGTCTCATCTCCCGTAATAATGTGTTTCATCTTGTTCTGATACTCAGAAAGCATTGTTTCACACACTTCAACGCGACGATGTTTTTCCAAAAAATTCAGTGTTTTCGGTACCAATCGAGATTTGACGCGTTTGAGGCCCAAAACATCCTTTAAAATGGTATTGACTGATCCTTTTGAAATGCCAACATCATCAACAAAATCTCTAATTGTTAGTCGATAATTTGCAAGCACCACATTTTTTATTTTTTGAATGTGAGCTTTGCCGGTTAAGGTTGATGGTCGTCAGGGACGCTCTTCGTCTTCGACACGTTCTCGGCCTTTTTGGAACTCTTTATACCACTTGTAAACATTTTTTTTCGACAAAGCTTCATCACCAAAGGCTTTCTGCACCATCCTCAACGAATCAGCAGCAGAAAATTCATTCCGCAAACAAAATTTAATGCAAATTCTTTGCTCAACAAATTTAGACATTATAAAAATCGAAAAATTCACTTTTAGCAGCTCACAAAACGAAGCGTATCTCAAACACTAATGAATATTTTGATGTGAAACTTGGCACGGATGTGAAAGGCAGTCCTACCAACCTAAAAATAAAAGCAATTTCCCAAATCCATTTTCGCGCGCAGTTTAAATTCAAATGTCACCTTACTTTTTGGACACAGTAGTATATGTATATCATTCCGCAGCAGCCGCGAGTATCGCTGCTAGGCGAGGGCGCGGCGTTTTTTCTTCTCGTGAGAAAATTTACACCTAAAGGCTTATAAAAGAAAACCACCCACAGCAACAAGTTATCTCTCGATGTGTATAGTGAGCTCAATAGGTTAGGTCAACCTAACAGTAAAGTGTAGTATCATTTCTGTCACTTGAAGAAAGTCCCTTGGGCCTCGGCAACTTGAATAGAGCTTCCGAGAATTGAGAAAATATAAAAATAAAATTCTAATCTTTGATCCATGGTTTTATGCAGTGGCCAGGAAGGAGCGAGAAACACTACAGCTACTTCCTGGATAAATTATATGTTTAGGGGCTAAGATTTAGAAGGTTTCATATACAGCTTTTTTTACTACTAGCAATTTTTTTTTTAGATAAATGCTAGACAGAATCTAGAAAAACTGTCCAGAACCTAGCCATATGCAAGGCGAAATTTCCACGCGGGTATTGTCATTGTCATCGTCGTCGTCACGCGATACCCAGTTAACATAATATATCGTCCATATTTTATCATTCTACTAGTGATATTTTTGGTATTTACTGCAAAATATTCTGAGTATATTCTACGAAGCAGAAAAAGGCGGAAATAGGAATGTACTCAGTATGTTTTCAGTAAATAGTAGTACGTATCTCGAATGTTCTCAGAATTTACGCAATGTACTGCTGCGATATCCTTCGAACATCCTTAGCATCTACATGTGCTGTACGGGTATATACTTATACCTATAAGAGAATATTATAAACTAATTTTATGAGTATACAATTATTTAACAACGTGTTACTCGATCATTACATCTGACTCCTGCGATATTCCATATTGCGCACACTCGCACAATATACAAGCGCGTGCACATATGCTTTACGGAACGCAATCTCACTAACCAATCACGCAGCCATTTCCTTAGAAGAATGGAATGACTGTGATTGGCTATAATTGATTAAGTTATATACTGCGACGTGATTTTCGTTCGCGTCAACAACTTTGTCGTGCTCAAAAATCTCTTTAACTATTAGTTGGGCGCCAGGCGCGGAAATTCGCGCCGCACAAAGTTCACAAAGCACTTGGTATTTTACACGACGGCTAAATGCCTGCTAGCCCGTCTCTACACGAAGTGGCAGAGGGGCGAGGTTCTTGCGTTTCGCGGAATAGGAGAGGAGATGTCTCGTATTAAATACTCAATGAATTAATAAATATAAGAATCATATATTGAAAGTCGAATATTAACAGATTTAGACGAAGGATACATAATAGTCATCTAACATTATTCTCGCTTACGACTGTCTCGTAACTCGACATAAGATTCGCGATATACGGAAAATTCCATTCTAAACGCCATACTCGAAATCTATCGATAATTCTAGTATTAATGCAATGCTGTAGGCTTAAACGGCGTCCGGGATAGGTCTTCGACTCAATATGCGTCTTCTTCGTAGAAGCTCTCGTCTACGGAAGTTCGCCTCAGTAAAAAGCACATGGCTCGTACCCTCGGTATGCTTGCGGCGAGTGAATTCCGACAATATCTCCTTACGTACTATCCCGTCGCTAGACTCTACTTTATACACAATTTGACTGTCGGCTCGACATTTTCCCCGAGGGAGGATACAATAGGCGAATATATTATATCTAGGAGACGGAGATCGACACGGCCCTGCCACACGGTGACTCTAACCTTGGTAATTTTATCCCGGTTACTATCAATTCTCCCACCAAACGCTCGGTAGGGTAATTATACAACGATTTCTCGCGAAATGCCGGGCCGGTCGTCTCCGTCCTTACCGCGTGGTCAAAGTGGTGACCTTACAGACTATGTGACGTCGTCGATGTCCGTGGAACCGCTCTCGTCGTAGTCTCACCGAACAGTGAGACGGCGTAAGCAAGCGGGGATACCGCGGGTATCGATCAGGATCTGCGCATTGTCCTTGCGCATCGATCCGCGCATTGACTCGCGCACAGGGATCACAACGTCGATAGGACATCGCTTATTCCTTTCCGCTCCTGCGGGCCGAGGGCGCCTTCGGTCGTGACGCCGCGCACTTTGAAGGCCGCTGATCTTACGGAGCCGATGGCCTGCTGCGAGATCTTCATCTTCTGCTGCGGTTGGCTCGGGGTTGATCAGGCCCCGGCCTTCCGATGTCGGCCTCGACTGCCGTTGACCGCTCCGGCGGGAGCCCTCCACCTGGCTCCGCGGGGTGCGAGGGCGAGCTCTAACTCCCCCGACGTCGATCTCCGGAACGCCCCTCTTCTTTTGGTCCGCTTCCGCCTTTCCGATCCCCTGAAATAAGCCGACATGCGGTAGCAACCGCCTCACGACTTTCCTCTCTCCTGACAAAATAACTCGGCTGTATATTTGCCCTGTGGCTATCCGATAGTCCGGGGTCCCGCCACTTAGCCGCTCCTGTAATTCTTCTTCAGTCCCTCGATGACTGCTCCTCTATTACATAAGGTATCGTCGGAACACCACTTCTCCCGCGAGTCGCGCCTTCCGCTTGTCGGGTTCCTAAGTATCTTTTACTAACTAAAAATATTAATCGGAAAAGGTGAGGCCGCCCTCTCCCTCGGGGTAAGGAGCGGCCCCAAATAACCTTTCCCGGGCCATTCGGCCCTTGTGGGAGACGAAAAACGTCACGTCATAATACATAACCAGGGTTAACGGTGTCACTGAAAAACGCTTATGTATGTATAATAAAGATTTTAAGGTTTGTTTTTTATTCCTGCACTGCTGCACTAGTGCAATAAGTTAGAATGAGAAAAAATATATTTGTCTCATTCTAACTTATTGCACCAGTGCAGCAGTGCAGGAATAAAAAACAAACCTTTAGACTTCAGACTTAAGGTCCCCGCACACACTTTTGCATAACGCATAACGTTATGTACCATAGACATAGTATATCTAGACTGAGCATTCTGGGAGTAGGGGTAAAGTTCAGAGGGAAAAGGCTAGCATGCTTTGGGTCATACCTTTCTCCCTCGTTCACGCATGCTTACAAGTGCAAAAGGTGGACCGCGGACCATGGAGGAACGAGGAATATGAAACGAGATACTGGAACTGAAAGAGAAGGGGATGTGAGTTTTGGTGAGACAATGAGACTGGATGTGGATTGGTAAAATCGCTTGAAACTGGAAGTTGTAAGTTTTAATTATACATTTATTTTCTCTTTATTACGTATTATTATTATTATTTTACTATTTATTTAAGGAGAAGAAACGTATGTACAGGACGATTCGACCTGCGCGGACGAAAGAGAGCACGTATATATACATATAGTGAGTATAGCTTGATTAGATTAGGTTAGGTTAGGTTAGGTTATAGTCTGTATTAACCCTTTGCGGCACGGTGGTCGATATATCGACCACCTATCTTGAAGTCATTTCTTTAATTTTTTGGACACCAAATACTGTATTTTATTACTTTTTTTGTAATTTTACTTTAGTAAGAGTCTTAGTAATATTTAGTAAGATATAATTTTCCTTTATCATTAGTTAATTTTGTTATATAAATAAATAAAGTGAAAAAAAGTGTGTTTTTTACAAAAAATGTATGTCAGAAAGAAGGAAGAATCATAAAGCTGTAAAAATCAGTATACAGAGGTTTTTTGGGTCGCTGATTACGAATCCACCATCAGATTACGACGATTTTTTTTTAATGACGAATCCAATATGGCGACTTATGATTTGAGTATTTTTTATCGGTTTTTTATGGAAATTGGTATACAGGGATTTTTCAAAATGCTGATTACGAATATAAAAATTGATTTGCTGTGCTAACTGTAATAAAAAAAGTACATTGTGGAAAAAAATAAAAAAGTAAAAAAAAATTGTAAAATACAAAAATACAAAAAAAGAGAAAATGGAGACAATGACGTCACGTCCACGTTCGTGTCTCTGAAGTAAACTAAGTGCGGTTTTTTTTATGAAAAAATTTTATGTTCTATGTACCATTGTCAAAAAAATGAAAAAATATAAAATCTAAAAAAAAAACATTTTTTATCACCCATTATTTGAAATTTCCCATATTTGAATTTTAAAAATCTGATGACCTACACATAATCAACCTAAAAAAGCTAGTTCTGTACATCTGTTCTTGTAAAAAAAAAGTAAGAAAGTCCGAAATTTTGCAATATTCCGACCCTAAAAAATTCAATATATCAATTTCCATAAAATACCTATAAAAATACTCAAAATCGTAAATCGCCATATTGGATTCGCCATTTTGAAGAAGAATCGTCAAAATCTGATGGTGAATTCGTAATCAGCATTTTGAAAAATTCTTGTATACCAATTTCCATAAAAAACCAATAAAAAATTCTCAAAATCATAAATCGCCAAATTGAATTCGCCATTAAAAAAAAATCGTTGAAATCTGATGGTGGATTCGTAATCAGCGTTCTGAAAAATCCCTGTATACCAATTTCTATAAAAAATTGATAAAAAATACTCGAAATCATAACTTGCCATATTGAATCCGCCATTTTGAAAAAGAATCGTTGAAATCTGATGGCAGATTCGTAATCAGCGACCCTAAAAACCTTTCTACACCAATTTTCATAAAAATCCGATTAATAGAAAAATGTGTGCCGCAAAGGGTTAATTAAAATAATTCCTCATTTTTTTCTTATTTCTTATCTTTAGCAAAATAGTTATCGACAGAGTGTCGACAGATAAAAGAAAAAAAGATATATCTAGAAGAAGAAAAGAGACAAATTGGTATATATCCAACGCCTAACGTAGATATCGAATCTTATCAACATTTTCCTCAATTGCAATCAGAGCTATTGTTCAACAAGTGGTGTTCAATATGTGGTGCAAGGATTTTATTTAAGCAAACACAGAACATTGCGGCATTTTTGTAATATTGCTGTAATGTTGATACAATGTTATAATATTGCCGCAATGTTGCTACTATGTTCTGTATTTACTGGGAAAGAATATACATATGTAAACTAAATACATTATATATTTTTCGTACAATAATTATACATGTTACATAGAGCATATATAAAGTTATATAATGCAAAATAAAAAAAAAATTTTAAACATGTCAACTTTATATATATATGTGTGTGTGTGTGTGTGTGTGTGTGTGTGGAAACGAGAGAACGATAGACAATGATATCACTTCTTGAAATTCTTTTTTTTTCAGACAAGTAATGGATTACGAAAGAGAAACCAATTAGATTTTTGTATTTTTCTTGATATCTATTCTGGATCAATCAGTAAAAATCTGTCGTAATTAATAATGTAATTAAAGATAAAAGAAATTCCGAGTTCCCTATCGTTATGAAAGAAAAACTCTTCGTTATATTAATAACATTTGATATTGAACATCTCTAAGCATAATTATCGTAGAAGGCATAATCTATTGTGAAATCGTTACATCAAGAGATATTTTTCTATCGTGTTATGAACAATGAGTGTAACATATTATATGGATATATCGCGCATTTTATAATTTTCTAATTAAATATTTACGAAATGAGAATGTATGAAGAATCAATCGTAGATATTAATTGTGATAAACCTTTGTTAATTTAACATTCCATGGAAAAAAAAACAATAAGAAACGATGAGAGAATTTGATGCGGCAAATATTATAATACACTTATAAAAGAAAATTATCACTTTAAGAATCAATTGTAAATTTATGTTAATTTTGTAACCGTGAATCTTGTATGCCTATTGGCTACGGATAGCCGCGAGATTCAAAGTCCGGGCGGCGGGCTCGAATAAGTGAGAAGACGGTGTGTGCGGTGTAATGCTATGTTTATTCAATAGTTCCTTATGCTACTATGTACAATGTCTTACGCTATTATTTACATGGATGTATTCTCGTCGTGCGAGGTATTCGTGTGTGTGGTGCTGGCGACAGTGTCGCGGCGGACGCTGGTGTGTCTGCGTGCGGCGCGGTGCCCTGATTGGCTGTGCAGTGTGCGTGCCGATCGGCCGGCGTGTAGTCAGTGATGGCGGCGGATCGCGGCGCTATGATTGGTCGCGTGCGGTGCGGCGATGTGGCCCTAAGGCCCGGCGCTAGCGGCGCGGCGGTGTACGGTGGCCAGCCTGGCTGGCGGCGCAGCGGTGTGTAAAGCGGTGCGGTTGGCGGCGCGGTTCGTTACCCGGTCTCAGCTGATCGGCGCATCAGCTGTTCGATCGCGCTGCCGTTGTCACCCCGCGTGGTGACAGTCGCGGCACTGGTTTTTCCTCAGTACGAAGTCCCCAGGACGGAGCGACGCGCGACCGCTCAGTGCGCGGCCGAGAGCTCGGATACGGAGCGTGGCGGTGTACGGCCCCTCAATACGCGGCCAGGAAGGCACTCACTGCGTGCCCGGGTAGGATCGCTAGGTTAGGTGACGGCGCTCAATATGCGCTCGAGGATGCCTGGCTCAATTCGCCAGGAGGAACGGTCTGCTCAATTCGCAGGCCGGGGAAGCTCTGACTCCGGTCTCGGGTGGAGGGCTTATATACCCTCCACTCGGTGGTGAGGGAAGACGAGAAGAGCGGAGGGAACCTGCGCGAGGTGGGGGTAACGGCCTTACCTCCGCTCTAGCGGCAGCGGAGGAACGACTCGTTACAATTTTTTATTAATGTTTTCATCAAGGATTTAACAGTACGACACAATTCGATAAGAAAGTTAGAATTGTATAATACTGTAAATAAGATATTTAAGAAAAAGAAAGAATCTTTCGTGAATGTACGAAAAACTTTTATTAATTTACTTATTCACAATTACGATAGAAATTAGATTATTTGTAGATTCCATAAGTATCTATCGCTTTCGCTCTTTCGACTTTCTTAATCACAGCAGTTTATTACGGTTTTAATTTGTCATATCTTTGCTAACTGTCCTAATTTGTCAAGTAATCGCAAATGTGCATAGCTGCCATCGCCACGAGTGTTAGCGCGGTGCGGTGAGACGCGAGGGCGGCGAAGCACAGGCAGCGGCACTGCTTCTCCTTCTTCCCCCCGCCGCCGGCAGCCAATGCTCGACACAGTGGGCCGCGCTACAGCTCGAGCGTCTCGGCTCTTCACACGGCGCGCTCTCATTCGTACAATTTGAAAAATTTATATCTCGATTATTGATAGACCTAACTCAAGACAATATTGGACTTTTATGTTCATCTCGATCCCGTCTATCTTTCCATTACGGGATGGCTTCCGATTACACTACACCCTGTATGTGTGTGTGTGTGTGTGTGTGTGTGTGTGTGTGTGTGTGTGTGTGTGTGTGTGTGTGTGTGTGTGTGTGTGTGTGTGTGTGTGTGTGTGTGTGTGTGTGTGTGTGTGTGTGTGTGTGTGTGTGTGTGTGTGTGTGTGTGTGTGTGTGTGTGTGTGTAATGCATGTATTAGATATAAATTACATTAACACATGTATAGAAATTTAAATATTATTGATTTTGAAAAAGCGTTAATTTATTATTTTTTATTCTTACTCTTTGGATAGAACTTGTAAGTTTTGTACTTTCATATTTTAGACGTGTGTTAAAAAACGTTTCCAAAATTAATTTTATGATTTGACTTCGATGATCAAATAATGGAGACTGATCATAAATATGATCATTCATATTAAATATATACGAAGGAAGTGAGTTTAAAGATTCACATATCAAAACATTTAATATTTTTAGTTTTAAATAATTTGTCTTCATTATGTCTTAAAGTTTTTTCTGCATTCTTACATGTTATAATAACATCAGGAGATGCTTGATACAAACCACTACGATTTTTTTGCTGTAAAAGTTTATCAGAACGGTATACGTTTGACTCTTTTTGTGCTTCGCTTAAAGTGAGCAATTGTTTACAAAAGGAGCAATCTATTTTTTTCGTAACAATTTTGGCAACGTAACCAGATATATATATAATAACTTCAGCAGCATATTCAGTTAAGCACCAGCTGTTCTGTTAATAATAATTGTGATCCGTAAGAATAACATGTATATCTTGTGAATAAATATCTGCTTTTTGTTGTACACTATGTTTAATAATGTCTTCCTTATTTGTGATAAACTCATTAAATACTTGAAGTAAAACAGTGTCGTCTTTGTGGAACGCAATTTGCACTCAAAGGAACAGATACATTTGCAAAATGCAGTACTTTTCTATAAGATGCTCTAAACTGTTTGGCACTTGGATTATTGTTCCAACCATTCATTCTTCGAATTAAAGAAAAAAATGTTTCCAGATGATCTTGGGATAGTTTATATGTAAGCAAAAACTGTGTTATAGTTTTATTAAACAACTGTTCTGCTAAAGCTATACTGTTACGTAGATCAATTAGTAATCCAATAAAGCCTGTTTTTTGAGTGCTCTGAAGCACAGGAATGTTTTCTATTTTTATAGATTTTATATATAAAATAAACCTATCAATCTTATCTCTTAGAATAGATATCTTATTTTTAGTTATTGCTCCTTTTGTTTCTGTTTTATTATATAAATTTTTGAATTTAACAAATCAAATATGTCATTGAACATCTTACAAAACATCGCAGTTGCTGAAGCTGCACGAAAATCAGATAATTGTAAGTCACGTTTTAAAAACGTTAATGCATCACTTACTGAAGTACTGAGAACTTGTACCGCTAAATTTACCTTCATCTTTTCATTTTGTGAAAGTGCACATGTCTACTTGTAATTTTAGTTGCAAGATGTAATTTTTGTGTGTCTTGTAATGAAACTAATTGCTGAATGTATTTCCAACTAATTATCTGATTTTCGTCGCAACTTAAATCCTCTTTACTGATAGTATTTTTAACAAGCTTAATCATATGACACGCGTCATAAAATATATATGTACGTTTAGATTCATCAGAAGGATGGAAAAAATGTGGTACAAGTATTTCAATTTCAATTGATTTCAAACGTGCACCTAATTCTTCGCACATAGATATATTCGAATATGCCCTATCAAATGTAATGCTAACAATATCTATATTTTTTTCATAACATGTACATAAAATAGCCTTTAATAACTTTGCTTTTTCAAATCCATTCAATTTATTAGTAAAATAATATGCAATTGGAAGTTTAAAATTGTGATTTACAGCAACTAACATAAAAACGAGAACTTCGCTAGCAAGCGGCAAATTATCAGTAACACGAGCACCAATATCAACAAAACCATGTAATTTTTGTCCATCCCAATTTACTTTTTTCTTAATACTCATTTCATCTAAAGTTAAATTAAACACTATCCTTTTATTTTTTTCTCGAGCTTGGATAATTGATTCGAATACAATTGTTAATGTCTGGTCAGATATACCAGGATTACAACGAACATTTTGCATCCACTTTCGGAGAGTCGCTGGATGAGGAAGACTTTTTAAGAACATTTTTCTTACAAATGAATACGCCGCAGAAGAATGAAAATGAAGCGGAGAAGCAAACTTTCTTAAACTTTGCGGTTTTTTTTTTTTTTGTTTAGTAAGAAGTTTTTGTACAGGATACGGCGCTGCATCCTATAAAACATTACATTACATTTATTGTTTTATTTGTTATAAATAATTAAATTTTTTTTTTTTCATGTATACTTTTCAATATATTAATTTTCCAGTCGTTTTCCATTAGTTTTCCATTAGACTAAAAAAAATTATATTGTTTTATTCTTACTATTTACGCTTTATATTTACACTTTATTCTTACATTTACATTTTACTCTGTGTGTGTATATATACGGGAGCGTCCCAGATGCACACAGATCGAAACAGACACCAATCAAATTGCTAAGTTAGAGTTAGGATAAATTTATGGATAAATTTGATTGGTAGTGTCCGTTTTAATCTGTGCGCATCTGGGATTCAGGGTGCGCATCTGGGAAAGTTTGCTTCTACGCTTCATTTTCATTCCCCTGCGGCGTATTCATTTGTAAAAAAAATGTTCTTAAAAAGTCTTCCTCATCCAGCGACTTAGGTGCACGTTTGAAATCAATTGAAATTGAAAAACTTGTACCACATTTTTTCCATCCTTCTGATGAATCTAAACGTACATATATATTTTATGACGCGTGTCATATGATTAAGCTTGTTAGAAATACTATCAGTAAAGAGGATTTAAGTTGCGACAAAAATCAGATAATTAGTTGGAAATACATTCAGCAATTAGTTTCATTACAAGACACACAAAAATTACATCTTGCAACTAAAATTACAAATAGACATGTGCACTTTCACAAAATGAAAAGATGAAGGTACATTTAGCGGTACAAGTTCTCAGTACTTCAGTAAGTGATGCATTAACGTCTTTAGAACGTGACTTACAATTATCTGATTTTCGTGCAGCTTCAGCAACTGCGATGTTTTGTAAGATGTTCAATGACATATTTGATTTGTTAAATTCTAAAAATTTATATAATAAAACAGAAACAAAAGGAGCAATAACTAAAAATAAGATATCTATTCTAAGAGATAAGATTGATAGGTTTATTTTATATATAAAATCTATAAAAATAGAAAACATTCCTGTGCTTCAGAGCACTCAAAAAACAGGCTTTATTGGATTACTAATTGATCTACGTAACAGTATAGCTTTAGCAGAACAGTTGTTTAATAAAAATATAACACAGTTTTTGCTTACATATAAACTATCCCAAGATCATCTGGAAACATTTTTTTCTTTAATTCGAAGAATGAATGGTTGGAACAATAATCCAAGTGCCAAACAGTTTAGAGCATCTTATAGAAAAGTACTGCATTTTGCAAATGTATCTGTTCCTTTGAGTGCAAATTGTGTTCCACAAGACGACACTGTTTTACTTCAAGTATCTAATGAGTTTATCACAAATAAGGAAGACATTATTAAACATAGTGTACAACAAAAAGCAGATATTTATTCACAACAAGATATACATGTTATTCTTACGGATCACAATTATTATAAACAGAACAGCTGGTGCTTAACTGAATATGCTGCTGAAGTTATTACATATATATCTGGTTACGTTGCCAAAATTGTTACGATAAAAATAGATTGCTCCTTTTGTAAACAATTGCTCACTTTAAGCGAAGCACAAAAAGAGTCAAACGTATATCGTTCTGATCCCGTGGGTTGAGTGCCTAGCGGGCGCGTCTCCGGGTGGCGGATAGGAGGACGCCCGGGTGGGAAACCTCGGTCCGGGCCTAAACCCCCGCGTGCCGGGGTGGACCGCCCGGGTAGTAACGGTTATAACCTGCCCCGGCGGTCGTAAAATCCTGCCCAGGGGGGGGGGAAAGCCGATACCGCGGACCAACTCGACCCAAGCCAAGCTGGAAGCTATCGTGGCGAGGGCTGCGTGACACTGGGGGAGCAGTGTCTTGAACAATGCCTCTGGGGAACCAGGCAAAACCCCAGAGTATTTAGCCTTACCCACGCATGCGGGGATCTGTGTGGGTGGACCGTATATTTCCCTAGCTGCTCGTGGGAACAAAATGGAGACTGAAATAAATAACTTAAAACTCACCGAGGACACCCCGATGGAGGTTTCGCCCGAGGACTCCAGAAGGGTGGAAGAAGCGGGATCGGGAGCTGAACGGACCCCTGGGGGCACGGGAAGCACCGAGACCGCTGAGGGGGGGGCGGTTTCGGGTGCCGAGCGGGCTTTTGGGGGCACGGGAGGCACCGAAGCCGCAACGGACGAACCGGCGACGAAAGAGGATCTTCGCAAGAAGAAACTCTCCGGAGCCGCAAAGAGGAGGGCTCGGGAGCGGAGGGGGGGGGCTCAGGCCCAGGCTCAGGCTGGGACTGGGATTGGGCCTCCGCCGGCCGTTCCGGGGACCTCTTCTTCCTCGTCCTTAGCTATCCCCCAGACGCCGGTTGGGGGGCCTCAGGGGAACTCCGGCAATAAACGTCGGAAGGACCCTGATGGGACCCCACAATCGGCGGAAGGGGCGAAAAAGAAGCAGAGGGTCCAGGGGACTCATGCTTACGTTGACGCCGCGGACCCCCTGACGAGGGTGATTGTCGAGGAGGGGTACCCTGATGCTGTGATGACTGCTGAGCGGTTAGCGCAGCTGAGGAGTGCGGTCTTCAAGGAGATCCAGGGGATCCGAGAGGGTACCCTGCCCAGATTTGACAGCACCACTTTGAGAGGGGGGGCTGCGGTGGTGAGGTGCGCGGACACGGAGTCCCTGAAATGGCTCGAAAGCCGAATCGGGGGCATCGTGCCGTGGGAGGGCGCCAAGCTCAGAGTGACGGGACTGGAGGTGCTGCAAAAGCAGTACAGGGCTGCGGTGTGGACTTCCCGGGACTTCCCGTGGGCGCAGCTGCGGTTCTGGGGCTGCTGGAGCGGCAGAATCCGGGGATCGTCACTTCGGGCTGGCGTGTTTATGCTGAGAATGTGGAGGCTACCTGCGAGGGTAGAAACTTCATTCTCGGCATCCCCCAGTCCAGCGTCAATAGGCTTAAGGCGCTGGACTTTAGGCCCCATCTTGGGATGGACCGGGTCACTTTTAAAGTGACCGGTCCATCCCAGGAGCGGGCGGGAAAGGGTAGGGAGGAGCCCGATCCAAAGGTCTCGTCTTCATAGTGGGCCTGACCGGGGTGGGCTTCACCCAAATCAACTTGCACCACAGCAAAAGAGCTTCGACTGTTCTTGCCAGGCGCCAAGCTGGGGTGCACACAGCCATATCACTAATACAAGAGCCTTGGCTAGCCCGAGGCTGTATTAGGGGTCTGGCGGGGTGTGGTAGGCTGTTTAGGTCACCACACGAAGACCGGCCTAGGGCCTGTGTGGCCGTTAAAGGGCTGGAGAGCCAGCTATTGCCAGATTTCTGTTCCAGGGACTTGGTAGCAGTTGTGATAGAGGACGCCAGCGGGACCGGGATCAAGACAAGTATGGTAGTGGCGTCGGGCTACTTCCCACATGAGGAGGACGATCCGCTGCCATCGGACCGGGTTGTACGACTGGTGGAGTTCTGCCAAAAGGAGCAACTTCCCCTTATATTGGAATGCGATGCGAACGCGCACCACACGGTGTGGGGGAGCACGGACACCAACAGGAGAGGCGAAAAGCTGTTGGAATTCTTGGGGTCCACAGACCTAGAGATTTTCAACAGAGGCAGAGAGCCTACCTTTGTCACGGCGGTGAAAAGGAAGGTTCTGGACCTAACTATCTGTTCAAGACAGGTAGTGCGGGAGGTGACCGGCTGGAGGGTCTCTGACGAGCTCTCATTGTCGGATCACAGACAGATCACCTTCAGGCTGGCTAAAGTGCAAGCGAAGGTAAGAACAGTGAGGGATCCTAGGAAGACGAACTGGGACTCGTTTCGAGAGAACCTGGCTGTCGGTCTTAGGGAGTTTCCCAAAAGACATGGGACTCCGCAAGAGATCGAGCTGTGCGTCGAGCACCTGCAAAAGGTTCTCGTCGGCAGCTTTGAGGACAACTGTCCAGAAAGGACAGTGAGGAATACTAGGGAAGTCGCCTGGTGGAACCCCAAGCTGCAGGAGCTCAGGAGTGTCGCACGTCGTGCCTGGAACAGGGCCAGGAACACGGGCCGCCAGGCTGACTGGGACCTTCACCGAAGGGCTCAGAAGGCCTATAGAGACTCTGTAGTGAGGGCTAAAAAAGAGAGCTGGAGGAGATTCTGCGAGTCGGTAGAGGGGATACCTGAAGCCGCTAGGCTCAGCAGAATCTTAGCCTGAGATCGAGACGCGGCTCTGGAGGCCATTCGGCTCGATGATGGGACGATGGCGTCTGGAGAGCGATGCCTAAAACACCTGCTGGAGTCGAACTTTCCGGGCTTCCGCGGAGGCCCAGAGAGAGACGTCCACCAGGGAAATTCAAATCTCCGTAGGGTACAAGGAGAAGACTGGTCTCTTGCGGCAAAAATCGTTGGGCCTGACAAGGTCAAATGGGCCGTAAGAGGTTTCAAGCCCTTCAAGTCGGCTGGGCCGGACCGGGTCTTCCCGGCCCTTCTCCAGGAAGGGCTGGAGCAGATCACCGGGCCGCTCACCCGGACGCTAAGAGCTTGTTTGGCACTGGGCTATACACCTAGGGCTTGGGGGCAGGCGAGAGTTTTGTTCATTCCCAAAGCGGGAAGAACGGGGTAAAGCTCCGCCAAGGATTTTCGTCCAATCAGCCTGACGTCTTTTCTTCTCAAGACGCTGGAAAGGCTGGTGGATGTCTACATACGCGACGTGGTTCTACTGCAGCACCCGCTGCACGTGAATCAGCACGCGTATCGCACGGGATATTCCACAGAATCGGCGCTTCACTCCGCTATATCGTTTATCGAGGAGCAATTGGAGAGGAAGGGCTTCGTAGTTGGCACCTTTCTAGACATAGAAGGAGCCTTCAACAACACACCGCACGAGGTGGTGTGTGAGGAAGCTTCTTGCAGGGGCGTGCCGGAAAGGATCGTGGATTGGATCAGAGGCATGCTCGGGCGGCAGGTAACGGCCTCATTGGAAACAGTGAAGGTCAGTGGATGAGTGAAGAGAGGCTGCCCGCAAGGGGGAGTTCTCTCTCCACTATTGTGGTGTCTGGTGGCGGACAGACTGCTCAGGACGCTGAACGAAAGGAGCTTCTTTACATTAGGATATGCGGATGATCTGGCTATCCTGATAGGACCCTTTTTGGAAACGCTTCTGAAGCTCACGCAGAGAGCCTTAGAGGTGATTGAGGAGTGGTGTGGCGAGACTGGTCTGGCGGTGAATCCACTGAAGACCGGGCTCGTAATCTTCACTCGCAGGTAGGCCCGGTGGAGGGGCCGGTCCTTGGGGGAACGAGATTGGTTCCAACCGTATCGACTAAATATCTGGGAGTGATCCTAGATAGGAAGTTGGCATGGAAGGAACATCTCGAGAACCGCTGTAGGAGTGTGTGCTCCTACTTCTGGATATGCAGAAGGACATTCGGGCAGACCTGGGGTCTCAAACCGAAAATGGTCCACTGGATATACACGGCGATACTCAGACCTAGGCTGCTTTACGCGTCTGTCGTATGGTGGCCAAGGGTGCTGGGAAAGACCGCTAAATTAACGTTGGAGCACGTCAGAGCTCTAGTTTTAAGAGGGGCTCTGGGGGCCATGCGGACCACGCCGGTGGCGGCGATGGGAATGCTGCTTGGCTTTGAGCCCCTCGATCGGGTGGTAGTGGCGGCTGCGGCGGCGGCGGCCTATCGCCTAAGGTGTGAAGCAAGGTGGAAGGCAGGAGCCCTCCACACGAGATTCCCTGAAGGAATTCTATCGGGCACCATTTTTGCAATGGGACAGGATAGGAGGCCAGTGATTCGTACCTTCGAAAGAGGGTACAGAATAAGCTTCCCCGGGCGCTGGAAATGAAACGGCTCTAAGGGACCGGTTCCTCGGGACGGGGACGTCTGGTTCACGGACGAGTGCGGGCTCTGGAGCTGGTCTTTACTCCCAGCGCGACCGGGCAGGAATCGTCGTTCCGCTTAGCAAGCACGCTACGGTTTTCCAGGCGGAGGTGTTAGCCATCATGAGATGTGCCCAGAACCTATTAGAGTCTGATAGGGTAGGAAGGCGCATCCGGATTTGTTCGGACAGTCAAGCGGCGCTTAAGGCGCTTGAGGGTCCAAGAATTAACTCGCAACTGGTCTGGGACTGCAAGTGCGTACTGGACGAGTTGGCGGAGAAGAATGATGTTGGCCTAGTATGGGTCCCTGGGCACGCGGGGATCAAGGGCAACGAAATGGCGGACCTGCTTGCTAAGGAGGCGGCCGAAATAAGGTTGTTGGGACCTGAGCCGGCTGTTGGGATCTCCTTCTGCCTAGGCAGGGGGAGAATCAGGAGCTGGCTCCGGGACCAGCATTGAATACTGGAAGAAAGAAACAGAGCAAATGCAGACAGGCTAGGGTCATGCTGGGGGAATGCCCTAGCAGGGACCTGGCCAGGAGCATAAGATCTCTGGGTAGGAGGGACGCCAGACTCGCGACACAACTGCTCACGGGCCATGGTGACCTTAACTACCACCTGCACAAATTGGGTCATAGTGATACGCCCAGCTGTAGGTTGTGCGGTGAAGAGGAGGAAACTAGCCTCCACATTCTTGGGAACTGCCCAGCATTGGTCGGACCAAGAATACGCCTGCTGGGCTCAGGTTTTCTGGAACCGAACCAGGTGAGGCAGCTGCCTGTGGGGGATTTGCTCCGCTTTTGGAAGGAAGCGGGGCCCCGCTAGGGCAGCTAATAACGGGGAGGCACAATAGACTCGGTCTGAGTGCCAAAGTGGGCTTCGCAGGAGGACCGCCCCCGTCACCATTATTATTATTATTATTATTATACCGTTCTGATAAACTTTTACAGCGAAAAAATCGTAGTGGTTTATATCAAGCATCTTCTGATGTTATTATAATATGTAAGAATGCAGAAAAAACTTTAAGACATAATGAAGACAAATTATTTAAAACTAAAAATATTAAATGTTTTGATATGTGAATCTTTAAACTCACTTCCTTCGTATATATTTAATATGAATGATCATATTTATGATCAGTCTCCATTATTTGATCATCGAAGTCAAATCATAAAATTAATTTTGGAAACGTTTTTTAACACACGTCTAAAATATAAAAGTACAAAACTTACAAGTTCTATCCAAAGAGTAAGAATAAAAAATAATAAATTAACGCTTTTTCAAAATCAATAATATTTAAATTTCTATACATGTGTTAATGTATTTTATATCTAATACATGCATTACACACACACACACACACACACACACACACACACACACACACACACATATATATAAAGTTGACATGTTTAAAATTTTTTTTTATTTTGCATTATATAACTTTATATATGCTCTATGTAACATGTATAATTATCGTACGAAAAATATATAATGTATTTAGTTTACATATGTATATTCTTTCCCAGTAAATACAGAACATAGCAGCAACATTGCGGTAATATTATAACATTGTATCAACATTACAGCAATATTACAAAATTGCCGCAATGTTCTGGGTTTGTTTAAATAAAATCCTTGCACCACATATTGAACACCACTTGTTGAACAATAGCTCTGATTGCAATTAAGGAAAATGTTGGTAAGATTCGATATCTACGTTAGGCGTTGGATATATACCAATTTGTCTCTTTTCTTCTTCTAGATATATCCTTTTTTCTTTTATCTGTCGACACTCTGTCGATAACTATTTTGCTAAAGATAAGAAATAAGAAAAAAATGAGGAATTATTTTAATTAATACAGACTACAACCTAACCTAACCTTGCAGCCGACGGCTACAGCCGCCAACGCACCGATCCGAGATCTGTCCATTGCCATCACAAGGATGATCCCGACGCCGACGAACGGGCGAACGACGGGAGACGACGGAGCTCAACCCCGATGCAGAACATCGCCGACGTCGCCGAGAAAGCGAGCGAGCGAGTCAACGCCGACGCCGAAGGTGACGGATCAACCGAGCGAGCAGGTAGCCGAGCCGGATGACTCACATCCGCACCCGGACACCGAGACAGCCACCCTACGAGGGGGACAGCGAAGTGACAACAAGGAGGAATTACCCCCCGCATCTCAGTTCATCGAAATGTAACGAAAGACTTTGCGAGCGTTACATCCCGCGTACGACAAGCGCAATATTTAATTATGTTATTTTGTAAAAGATTTTTTCGTTTCTTTAATTATATTTTAAGTTTAGCTACGCGTAGAGGCACCGCGTAAGACGCCGAAGCCGAGCGAGCGAGCATGCGTGTGTATGTGTGTGAAACCGCGTATGTAAAGCGCTGTGCGAGATAACGTTGTAACGCGAATATCATTATTATTAAATATATATATATTTTTATACGTGTGTGAAAAATATCATATTCCATTACTATAGTTAGTTTCTTACGCGAGAAAGCGTTTATTTGTATTATCTACATTCAATTATTAAGATAAAGATACAGTATGTTACTCTAAACAATATTATTAAATATTATAAATATTCCCGACCCGCATTGCAGGGCGCGCGACAAATTCAACGCCGTGAGACGGACGACGTCGCGAAGGACGCCTTACGAGCAGGCAACCCGACTTGCCTCAAGTGACAGGTCGAGGTTAGGTTGCCCATGGTATAGAGACGGGCGAGATAACATGTACCACAGGCGCATTGCGGAGCGCATAATCATTGAGATTCCAGCTTCAGTAACGCTGTATTTTACAATACAGTGGTTTAATAAAGTTTATCATGTATTAATAATTATTACAATCTCAGAAAGACCAATGGGAATGTCAGTGATTACGTGGGAAGTATACGATATTACCGTGGATAGCACGGGATAATTATTATTCATTTTGTGTTGTATCGAGTCTACTTAGCTCGAATATTAATTACTTTATTCATTTAATTAAGCTTATGAAGGCTCAGGTCCGTCAGCCAATCAGAACGCTCATTTTCTTAAATGAGTGATTACTCCCGTTAGGAGAGCGATAATTACAATCGCTTAAGTAACTTTTCTTAATAGATGCTACTTGTTATAGCGCACATGATTTCGACAATATACGTCGAGATAAATAATTAACGCAAAGACCTGAGGCTTTAACTTTGCGTTCAAACATACCATAAGGTATAGAACGCCATGGTGTCGATATGCGCATGCGACCCCATGGCGTGCGAGCGAGAGGGACGCTTTGTATGAGTGAGATAACCTCTCGACGCTCGCCGATTGGCGAAAGAACAATGCATGGTAACAACGAGCCAATCGAGGAGCATCGAAGGGGGGAATGAATGTGGAAACAGCGGCTTGGCGTCCCGATTGTAAAAAGTTTGCCTGGAGACTCGAACGAGCACGGACGTGTCTCTCCTCGAGTTCCCGCGTTATTAATACGCATACCTCGTGTGATAGTAATAACGGGCGCGTAATTAAAAGAATTTCGCGACACAACCCGCGAGCTATCGCCAATAGGCATTTTTTCCGCGTAATATTCGCGACGCGTTAATTATTGCGAATTTCCGACACCGCGTTGTGCGAGAGGCGCGGCCGGAAGCAATACGTGCGTGCGATGCGTGAAAGGGCATAGCCACCGCAATTATGTGCGTGCGTGAATAATCTATTTGTGAAATAAAGCAGAGTAAGGTGCAAATCAGCAGTGTGGCATATTTAGTTATTGTGCAACCCTACATCCTTCCCGGGCGAGTCCATTGTCTAGCGTCGATTGCATCATCCCACGCGGACGAGAGAGAACGTGATCCCGAGGACTGGACGAGATCTGCGAGGTACCCGAGCGACTCGACAGCATACGAGCGAGGGAATACTCGGACTTTTGATTGCATCAGACGGAATTCCGAAGCGGCCGTAGCGAGGGCAAGGCCGACCTTCCACCTTGGCGGCGAGGTAAAACACCGACCTGGCGACCGTGATTTCAACATAAAAGTAAGATTTCGATATTAATTCCGGGATTTCTATAATTCTGAGTGCATGTCCGGTCACAACCTAATCTGATCAAGCTATACTCACTATATGTATATATACGTGCTCTCTTTCGTCCGCGCAGGTCGAATCGTCCTGTACATACGTTTCTTCTCTTTAAATAAATAGTAAAATAATAATAATAATACGTAATAAAGAGAAAATAAATGTATAATTAAAACTTACAACTTCCAGTTTCAAGCGATTTTACCAATCCACATCCAGTCTCACTGTCTCACCAAAACTCACATCCCCTTCCCTTTCAGTTCCAGTATCTCGTTTCATATTCCTCGTTCCTCCATGGTCCGCGGTCCACCTTTTGCACTTGTAAGCATGCGTGAACGAGGGAGAAAGATATGACCCAAAGCATGCTAGCCTTTCCCCTCTGAACTTTACCCCTACTCCCAGAATGCTCAGTCTAGATATACTATGTCTACGGTATGTACATGAGCAAATTGATTGACCCATAAGCAAAGTGCATAAAAAATTCAACCAATCGAATTTCTTATGCAGTTATGTTATGCGTTATGCAAAATTGTGTGCGGGGGCTTTTACTTAAGCTTTAAATCACATAATTTAAGACATTGACCTAGTTTACCCCCAGCCGTCCAATCCCGAGTCACTCCGAAGTGAACTGTATTTAGGGAACGTTTACATTGGTTTGATCTTACTCATAGTAAGAGCGGAATAAACGTAAGAAGTAAGTAACCCATTTACACTCAAGAAATTTCAGTTCTCTCCAGAGTGATGTCATCGGAATCAACCTATTAGAGTGCGTTGGTCTGCTTGGGTTTACTCCCAGTAGACCCAGAACCATAGAGCTTGTATTAATGAAGGGGCCTTGGTGCATCGCGACGCACGCGGGAGAATCAACAGAAAGGTGGATATATTCTGTCTTTTTTCGTGTGGGAACAGGTTTGTAACTATACAATCTGGGGCCCGATCAGGCCCAATTCTCGAACTCGTACGAAAACAAATTGCTTACAAAGATAACATTGTGCATTCATTAAGTGATACATAATTTAGAATCTAAAAGATGCATGCCAATCAATGAATGCACAGTATTACTTTCATATGTAAAAATTTTTTGTACTAATTGTAACAGCCCAAGGCCCAAGTAGGCACTAAGTAGGTAGGCTCGTACCTGTCGTACCGCTCGTATGTGCGCTTCTTTCCTTCTAGAAAACGGAGTGGTGGGGATGTCCAACACGAAAAGAGACAGAATATATGAGAATATATTCATGTCTCTGTCAATTCTCCCCGCTCCGGCATGGCCCCTCCATTAATACAAGCTCTATGCTCAGAACAAACAAAACGAACAAGGCTATTATACGTTATGTTCTTCATGTAATGACCTTCAAAAAGGTATTAAGTTGAAGTTATTAGTATGACAATCATATTATGATGAAACGTGATATGATTATTGTATAAATCATACACATTTGTGTACATTTTGTGCTCATGTTATGTTAACCATGTAATGATCTTCAAAAAGATATTAAGTTAAAGTTACTAGTATGACGATCATACTGTGATCATCATGTATTTCTATCTGGGTGTATCATCACTATTACTTGCCATTTTATAAACATTGAAATCAATTTCGTGTGATATATCTTGACTATTTTCAGTTTCAATATTATCGTTATTGTTATTAAGAGTTGATATAAAAGAAGCATTACTAAAATCTGTCGATACATTAACGTTTTCTGCGTCAAATTCTACAATCTTATTTGTAAGGTTAAGAACACGTCGACGCTGTTGCCGGATAGATAAATCACAGAAATCTTTCCCACATAGAAACAAAACTCCAAATGGACGTCTATTGGACGTCTGTCATGGAAGTTTGAAATTTCCAGTGGACGTCCATTGGACATTCAATACAGAGCCATTGAAAATCCATAGTTCCGCATTGCATTCGTCCATTGGATCTCTATTGGACGTCGTTAA
This sequence comes from Monomorium pharaonis, assembly GCF_013373865.1. Taxonomy (NCBI): domain Eukaryota; kingdom Metazoa; phylum Arthropoda; class Insecta; order Hymenoptera; family Formicidae; genus Monomorium; species Monomorium pharaonis. The sequence goes on from NC_050474.1 coordinate 13,064,266, forward strand.
GGATGTCTACTGGATGTTGTGTGAATCGTTGATGAGGACTTCATGGAGCCTCAATGACGGATGTTTCGTGGATCATTACGTATAAAAAATGTATTCTTAACAAAATGCAAAAATGCCTTTATTCAAGAATATTTTATACTTAAAATAGTGTTACGTCCAGGGGACTTCACTTTTATTACCCGCTGACCTTTTCAGAGATAAGTAAGCCAAACAAAATTCTGAGACTTATCTGCGGTCAAGTGTCGCGGGAAGGAAAATTAAATAAATATCTCTGGACCGCGAGGGCGTCTGGTTCCCATAATCAGAGGAACCCAAGACATTAAAAGCCCATAAAATTCGGTGGGGATTAGGCCCCGGCGAAGTTAAAATTCAAATATTTGCCCTTAACGGACTAAGGGCACTTACAGAATTCTTTTACGACCGCAGATAAGTGCCAGATGGAAAGTTAGATTACTCGAAAGGAGGCAAGGGCACATTTGGTTTTAAGGGTAAAAACACTTTTTATTTATGGGCGAAATGTTATCGAAAGAGAGCCAGACCACCTCAAATGTCAAAAGAACTATAAAATTTTCCTTTGGAAGTCAGATGTGCCTGCCACCCCTGGGAAATGCGCGGGCCGGGAAACATAAAATTTCCTCTCCCTATTTAAGATAAGAACATCTGAAATGTTCTCTTTTTGTTTCAACTCCTCCCACCTACCAGATTTGAAAAAGTTAAGCGGAGGGAACCAACGAACCAATAGCCAAAAAGCCTAATGAACACCACCCCAAGACCATAAAACCACCTAACCAATGAAAACCTTAAAATTTAGTTCCCATGCATTCCCGCCAATTAACATCCCCAAAACACCCACACCCAAAATTTTATCTTTTGGGGAGAGTGCTATATAAACCTGTACTCCAAAAAATCAGGCAGTTCCTGTCTCAGTTACGGTTCAGTCACAGTCACTGTCTCAGCCACTATTTCGTTCGCTGTTAGTCGTTTTTGTGTCACAGTCACAGTGGCCGTCGTGTTCGACTAACGTTGTTCTATTCGAGACTACGCATTTTGCAACAAGTGAGTGCTGAACTTAGAACCTAGTGTCAGGTGCAGTAGTGTAACTTAACTTAGTGTTAACCATCCAGCCGACACCTAACACCGACTTTTAACTGCTGGATCCAACGTGGAGCCTGACCACCGGACTTCTCCTTGCTCTACCAAACTCGGAACACTTGACCAGATCCTAAAGGAAACAGCAAGTAGTAAGTCTCAGCAATTCAATCTTTCATTCCGAGTTCCCAATTGTTCTAACCCCGATTACAATTATAGTGTTCAAATCACCCATCCGCAAAGTAAACCGGTCTAACGAGAGACGGAACCGTCGGAGAAGGGCCAGGCGAGCTCAGCTTTTGTTAAACACAGGCTTCCCGCGACTTAACTCGCCGTTACACGAACCCGAGGCTCCCGCGTGCGAACCTCATACACGCACATACGAACCCGAGACTCCCGCGTGCGAACCTCATATACGTACATACGAACCCGAGCCTCCCGCGTGCGAACCTCATATACGCACATACGAACCCGAGGCTCCCGCGTGTGAACCTCATACACAACCACAATTACACGAATCTGAGGCTCCTGCGTGTGAACCTCAGATACACGCACACCAACACGGAACAATACAAGAAAACCAAACTCCTTATTCACCCGCTCTAGGGTCAGTATCCCCTTCACCTCCCTCACCACCTCCACCTCCCTCACCATCTTATTCACCCATTAGCTCACCTGAAATTATAGAAATACCACCTTCTCCTTCACCTTCTTCTGACTCTGACATACAATACATATCACCCTCAGGTTCTCCCTCAGATGTAGAATTTATAGCCGAACATCCTCCCCCTTCACCCCCTCCCCCACGTTTTTATTATTATAATGGGACCCAACAATCCCTAATAGAATTGTTAGAGCAGTTTCCTCTTAAAACTGACCCCCTACTCCTGCTCCATCGTGAGTTTGCCCTTATCCCCGAGGCGATCGACCCCGCGTGCTTATCCGTTATAGTATCCTCTCTCCCTCCCACAGACCGCATTCCTGTCTTTACCCCATATTATCGAGATCCTTTTGCCGTCCCAATAGATTTTTTATACAATTTCTTTCCCCCTCCTTCCACCCTCACACTAGAGGAAATTATATAACAACACAAAGTCAACTGTACATTTAAAATATTGTAAACATCGTAGAATTAATTAAGATCCCTAACATATATTTAAGTAGATATAGATCAAGCGTTAGTAACATGGCATTATATTAGAACACAATAGAAATAAATATAAACATATCACTGCAACACCAAAATTTTACCTGAACTGTAAGACCGTATATCACACGATTAGCCGACCTCTACATTAAATAAATTTGTACAACTACATACTTATCAACTGCAATACCGCCATGGCAGAATATAATAAATAATGTCCAAAAATGTAAAAATTGCTTTTCAACCAACTAGTTTATCGCTATACAATAAATAATGTCAAACAATCACGTATCACTCACAATCTTACCGCTATGCCTATATTTAATTCTGAATAAATAATTTTGTTAGTAATAAATGAATTAACAGTTGCTTTAATAAATTCACCCTCCTCATTCTTCATTAAGACTGCATCGAGTCCAATCCCGAGTTAAAGCAATTAAATTTGCTGACTCAAAATTAGGACCAACGGACGCACGGCTCGGAGATCGGGTTACAGTGAGCCTACCGGCACACTGACCCACGTTTCTAGCCATAAGCAGTGCGTTCGCCCCTAAGGCACTTAACCTTTCCTCGAGCGGGTGCCGTCGGGAGTAAGGTTTCTTACGCCCTTCCTCGTTTTCTTAAGATACCCAGGGAAATACCCGATCCTACCGAACATTCCTGTAACCCTGGACGTAACAATAGCGTTGAGTATAAATATTTCTTGATTAAATGTATTAATATGTTTTCCATGAATATTTTTTTAAAAATCATTTTTTGTAAATAAAAGTTTTTATTTTGTCATTCTCATTTTTATCAATTTTTTTTACAGACTAATATAATTCATCAGTCTTGTACAATATGTCGATGGCAAAATCTTACTTCCTTCTGCGACAACCCCCTTTTATTCACTTAAAAAGTGCATTTTACTCACAAGAAACACACGCCACGTAGCGGTGAGTAATAAAGGTTTTACAGAAGTAGGAATACCAGGCCGGTTCTAACCCGGGAGCTCTGAGGGGGATGCGGGTGTGCGGGGAGGGAAACTTGTGGGCGCAGGGGGGTGTTACGGCGGGGAGGGGTGACGTCACCCGGGGGCTCCGGGAAGAACCGCTTATCAGAAGTAAACTGATATCAGACGTAAACTATTTTGCGGTGCCTTTGAAATACTTGATATGTTTTTTATTAGGGGGTATAAAAAAAATACCGCTTTCTACCCCCCCTCCCCTTATGTCGCGGGAAAAAATCTCGACACGCGTTCTCTCTTTCACTCCCATTGCGCGCTCTCGCTCCCACCCATGGAGTACTTACTATCGTGCTCATGATATTTTAATAAGGGAAGATATGTGGGGAAGGGAAAATAAGTCTTTGAACCCCTTCGCTATCAGCGGTAGACAAAATGTGTCGCTCGGCGGCTAAAAAATTTGTAAACACGATTTGAGATCGCATTTTAGTGCCTTACGATTTGCAGGATACAATTCGCGATCTAGCGCCTATATCAGGCTGCTCATAGAAGCGGCTCGCTTTGAAATTGTATAAGTATAAACAAAAAATGACGAATGCTCCGGTTGAGACAAAGAGACAAAGGGTTATAGATGAAATATATAATTGGTTGGGAAGCGCGAGGTACCACAGTCGGTGCGAAGCTTACGATGCGTGCGAATCGTACCTAAGTATCGTGAATACGATCGATCCTGTTAATAACCGTCGTGATTGTTTCAAACGATGAAGGCATCATGATTGTGTCTGACGATGAAGACGTTATTATGGACAATGAAAATTCCGATGAAGATATGATAAGCAACGAAGACGGATTTTCAATTATTAGTGATTCCGCAAGTTATTCCAGCGAAGGCTTTATTGACCACGTAGAAAATTTTGTATCACATGCGGATCTTCTTACATTAAACGAATGTACTAAACATTGTGCAATATTTTTCTACTATTCTACGGGTGGTGCTCTAGCCTTCTGTACCGAATGTATAATTGATATGTGGGACATTAGAGAGGAAATGAGTGCAATTAGGGAGCATCAAACTGGGGATTCATCTCGAAAATTTGAATTATCGGGCTTGCTCGAACTGTCGTCAACCCGTGTATGTAATAATTCCATGCAACATGTGCCCAGAGTGCGCACTATACAGACTTTTAGTATGAAACCGCACAACATAGATGAGGAGGACATTGAAGATATCAGATATGTTCTTAACAATGAACCGCTAGAAGATTGGGAAGAAGAAGAAGACACGGATGTGCGACGAATATCACCGTGCAATTTATACGTGATCGAGAACTTGGTATAAGTGGAACGCACAACTTGAACGCGTTGCGATACATAGAGTGTATATAAACAATGAATATATTTATAACTGGCCTTATCACGTGAGGCGGAAAATATATATCATGATATTAAATCAGTGTCGGAACTATAAAATCGTGTATCCAGAACATTGTAATCGTTATTGGGCAAAGCAAGTCGCTCAAGAAATGCTATATACATCCGATGCTATGTACATTAAAATTCCTGCTGGTATTGGAAGGTGAATTGGTGAAAAATAACGTGGCTAAAGTGTCTTTTGAAAAATCCTAAAATAACAAATATGCTGTGCACGTACAAGGAGTTTTTTTATGCTCACAATCATTATGATTATAAAAACGATGAGAATAATAATGATAATTTTGAGCATAGGATTAGAGCATATTTTTTCATTTGGCGCGAAAGAGAATGCAAGAAAATGCACTATCAAGCACAAAACTTGGTGCGATACTGCAAATCATGTGGACGCGTCACGTGCAAATACCCGGTGAAGAATGTGATGTAATTTAAGAAGTACGAAAAGACGCTTAAAAAATGGAACATTTTGAGCGCGAGCTGTTGGACCAAATTGACAGGGTCGCTACCTTGAGCGAGTGTTTCGAGTGGTTGCAGCGGTGCGACGAGTGTATCGAACGACTGGAGGAACATAGCCGCGTCAAGCGCCCTCGACTCAACGTTGGACAAAGACAATCTTTGGTGGCAAGAATCGCGCGACTCGTGGGTGAAAAGACACGACTGCAAAGACGTTTCGTGCACGTCGGTGGTAATTACGCGAGTGACAACGCGGACAGACTCGTGTGGCGAGAGATTGACACTGCGTTTGAGTATCGCGTTCTGACAGGAGCGGTTGTCAATGCGAATTATATTGAACTGCGAAAGTTTTTAGAAGACGCTGGTGGTATAGTACTCGAGCGAGTGCGGGACGCTATCGAAAGACACAACTCTGTGAAAGTGAACACTGCGTTCAATGGCGTATTTGTAACGGGCAACAAACGCGCTAATAAAAGTATTACCACGAAAAACAACGATCTCTTTAAAACATCAGACTTGGATGAGTGGTACGAGCGGTGCGTTATCGAGCCCACGTTAGCATCGCTCGAGGAATTTCAAGAACGCGATAGTGGGTGGGCGCTGTCGCGTATACAGAATTTGACTGTAAACGTGAATAAGTACAATTCTATGCGCGCGGGATGTAACGTGACATTACCGCGGGAAATAATGACAAAGCGTGTGGTTGTTAACGTGAAATTGACGGACAATGCTTGCTTCGCGTGGTCTGTGGTAGCCGCTCTATATCCCACACAAAGACATAGTGACAGGGAGTCATCGTACCCACATTATACAAACGTTCTGAATTTCGATGACATTGAGCTTCCAATCGCGTTAAAAGACATTAAAAAATTCGAGAGGCTAAATAATATTTCGGTCAACGTCTACGAGATCCAAAAGGATCAAACTGAAACCTATAAAATTCTCCCGCTGAGACTCTCCAACGACAAGAAGGAGAAGCATGTTAATCTGCTATACGTGCAAGATCCACGCGAAGACAACGTGGGGCACTTTGCATGCATCAAGGATCTGTCTCGCCTAGTGAGCTCACAACTCAGTAAAAAGTAACACAAAAAATATATTTGTGACTGGTGAGTAATAATTTTATAAATGTTATACTAATTGCATAGTTGAAAAATAAAATTTACGCTATTTTTTACAGATGTTTACATTACTTCAGTTTGGCGGAAAAGTTGGATGTCCACAGCGTAGATTGTTAGAAAATGAACGACTGTGCCATCCAACTACCTGCTGAAAACGAGAAATGGCTGAGCTTCCGCAACATTAACAATAAGAAGCGCGTGCCGTTTGTCGTCTATGCCGACCTGGAGTGTACATTGGAGAAGACGGAGAAGGAGGATATGGAAATATCGTACTAGCATCATCATCAAGTATTTAGCTTAGGATATTATGTACACTGTTCGTACGATGATGCGTTATCGGGGTATCGGTTTCGTCGCGATAAGGATTGCGTCGCGTGGTTCGCTAAACAGCTAGAAGAATTAGCGCATCGTGTAAAATCAATTTTATCTGCTAAGGTCCCCATGGAAACTTTATCGAAAGAGCAATGGGAGGCATATCGTAACGCGACGCGGTGTCATATTTGTGACAAGCCGGATTCACACCGGATGATACACGAGTGCGAGATCATTGTCATCTCACCTGTCGTTATCGCGGTCCCGTGCATTCGCTTTGCAACTTGTGTTATCAAAATGTGTTGTACATACCGGTTATTTTCCGTAATTTATCCGGATACGATTCACACTTTATTATCAGGGAAATAGCCACAACGTTCAAGGGAAATATCGATATGCTCCCCGTCACAAAAGAAAAATATATTTCTTTTACGAAGCATGTCATAAGTACCGCCGATGAATTAGACCCACACAATCACATAAAATTACGATTCATAGATTCGTATAAATTTCTCAATTCTAGTCTTGAAAAATTGGCATCATTTCTCGGTAAAGAGAAACTAAAAATTGTACGGAAGGAATTTTCGAATTTATCTAACGAAGAATTCGATTTATTGACTCGTAAAGGCATATTCCCATACGAGTATGTTGACTGTATCGCAAAATTGAAGGAAACGCGTTTGCCATCGCGCGAATTATTCTTTAGTTCGTTGGGGGCGATACCGTGTCCGAGAGCGATTACGCGCACGCCAAGAACGTATGAGATCGGTTCTTTATTTGAACGCTGGGCGAATACAGCGATCTGTATTTGAAAACTGATGTATTGTTGTTAGCCGACATTTTTGAAAATTTTCGTGACATGTTTTGTCGGGATGAAAAAACTAATCTTCACTCCGTAATTTCGCGTAACAGAATATCAGTTTATTTCAATTCGTGATACACTTTACAGATATTGGTTCGCACACGATAGCGCATTTACTTTCCGAATATAGCGTTCGAATATTGGCTCGAGAGCGTCGTACGTTATGGCCACGTGTGGTGACGGAGCCTGTAAGTCCCGGCTCCTGGATCACTTATACACGGGCACTGCGCGTTCTCGACTGATTGGCTGCACGTAGAGTTCGTCGTACGATACAAAAACTGTGTTGTTAACCGCTCGAGTATCCCGACAGGAGTGACGCTCGTCTCACCGGTCCCCTCTTATATACCTTGAGAAGGATTTCGGGAAGATTCTGGTGGTCTCGCGACGCGTCACCGGCCTGCATCGCACGACTTGCCCATGCATGTCCGTTCACGCGAGAACGTTTGATCGTCCGACGCCTCGTGTATAATATGCCTGAATATTCTTGTATTGTTGGACGTGCGTGATCATCGACGCAACATCCTCCCCCCGTTGAGAGGGTATCGATCAATAAGTTGTGGATCCACATCGCATATCGCTTTAATATGTAAGCGCGTACACTCGCATTTATTTTATTTTGAAGCAATTTTATGCACTTTCCTTACGCTCCGGCAACGCCTAGGAGATTGTACTCCGGGCCGACCTGCGTCGACGTTTGGAGACTTTCTCCTTGCGTCACATGACTTCGCTTGAGAAGACGACTTCTCTGTCATGTAGGATCGTGCGCTTCGTGATCACTTTAATATCGAATATGAATATGATCGGAGCTCCTACATTTGTTTGTTTGTTTGTTTGTTTGCGGCCGCAAGTTACATTATATATATTATCTAAGTAGATTTTTTTTTTTTTAACATATAGGTGACAATGCTATTTGTATACGCATACATACAATGCAAACTGAAATTTTATAATGGTATCGCATAAGGCAGCGGGCATAAGAGCTTTGTCGCTCTGTGTAGATTCCCGCTCGCGGTTTTGATTGTGGCGACCCGGTTGACCCCGTCTTTGCCAGGATGCAATTCTATAATTCGCCCCAGTAGCCATTGTGTGCAGGGCAGGTTTTTGTCCTTGATGAGGACGATTGTTCCAGTGGAAAGGTCCGGGCCATCCTTGATCCACTTCGATCGCTGCTGCAATTCGTTCAGGTATTCGAGTTTCCAGCGCGACCAAAAATCCTAGCGGACCTTGGTAATGTGCTGCCAGGTGGACAGGCGGTTGGTGGGAATTTCCGTCAGTCGGGCTTCCGGCAGAGCCATGGTCGCTCGACCGATCAAATAGTGCGCAGGCGTTAACGCCAGTAAGTCGTTCGGATCCGAAGATGAAGGCGTGATCGGTCGGGAATTCAATATCCCCTCGATCTCTACGACAAGGGTGTTGAGCTCCTCGAACGTAAACAAACTGTCTCCAACCACCCGTTTAAAATGATGTTTGAAGAGTTTAACCGACGCCTCCCACAATCCCCCGAAGTGGGGAGCATATGGTGGCGTGAAGTGCCATGTGATTCGGTGATCATTCGCGAATTTAGCCACGTGTTCCTTATGTGTGTCGGAATTTAGGAGGGCATACATTTCTTTCAATTTGTTATTCGCGCCTACAAAATTGGTACCATTGTCCGAATGGATATGCTCCGGCATCCCTCGTCTAGCTACAAAACGCCGCAACGCCGCTATAAATCCGTCAGTGGTTAAATCGCTTACGACCTCGAGGTGTATGGCCTTTATAGTGAAACAGATAAACACGCAGATGTAGACCTTAATTTTCGCTCTGTTTCGAACCTTTCTTTCTTTGATGTAAAATGGGCCGCAAAAGTCTATTCCCGTTTTCGTGAAAGGAACCGCTTCGCGAACACGAGACTGCGGGAGGTCGGCCATTTTGTATTCGTTGGGAACTGCGGAGAAACGAAAGCACCGATGGCAAGTGCGTATGACTTTTCTCACCTGATTACGTCCGTCGAGTAACCAAAATTTTTGTCGAATAAGATGTAATGTCATTTGTATGCCCGCATGATAATGCTTCGCGTGGGTCTCTCTTATAATGTTATCTGTGACTGGATGATAGCTCGGAAGTAATATCGGATGCCTTTGGTCGAATGATGCGTCAGATAAACTGATACGTCCCCCTACTCGAATTAGGCCGTTTCCGTCTATGAATGGATTTAATCGATCGATTTTATGCCTGCGAGACTCAGGTGCTTTATTTTTTACATGTTTGAACTCGTTCGGAAGGCCAATCGATTGTAAAAGCCTTAACACGCGCGTTTCGGCCACCTCGATTTCCTCTACGCATAACGGGCCGGAATACTTCTGTGAGTGCAAAAAACGACAACAGTATGCCACGATTCTTAATAACTTCGCATACGACGAATACGCCCTTAGAATAGTCTCATCATAAACTATTGTAGCTAAACACGAGTTTTGCTTGACTTCCGGAATTTCGATTGGCCGCATCGCTATGCAAGGCCACTTGTGCTCGCGTTCGATTAGCCACGACGGGCCCGTCAGCCAGGTTTTGTTTCGCATGAAATTGTGAGGCAACTGTCCCCTGGATAAGGCGTCGGCCGGATTATTTTCAGATCTAATGTGACGCCAATCGCCCGCGTCGGTGAGAGTCTGTATCTCGGCCACCCGATTCGCGACGAATGTTTTAAGCACGTTAGATGGAGTTTTTATCCAGTGCAAAACTATAGTAGAATCGCACCAGAGCGCGATTTTATTCGGGGCCCTTGAGAAGGCTCGAGGAATCTCTTGTACTAGTTGAGCGAGTAATAGTGCGCCGCATAGTTCGAGACGTGGTATCGTTGTTGTCTTCAAGGGAGCGACCCGTGATTTGGCGCATAATAGTCGGACGGCGACTTGATCTCGACGGTCCTCAGATCGTATGTAAATAGCAGCTCCGTAACCGACGTTACTCGCGTCGCAAAATCCGTGAATCTGATATCCGCAATTTTCATCTATGACTAAATTACGATCGACGGCGAATTGATTAATTACGTCGAATTGTCGCGCAAACTCTTGCCATTCAGTATGCATGCTCTGCGGAACGGATTCGTCCCAATCTAACCCCGACCGCCATATGTCTTGCATTATCCTTTTTGTATGAAGAATTACTGGGCCGAGCAAACCGAGCGGATCGAATATTTTGGCAATTTCCGACAGTAATTTTCGTTTCGTTAACTTCTCCGCGACTTCGATTGGTTTAGCGCAATAGCAAATCTTATCTTCGCGCGTATTCCACGATATGCCCAACGTTTTTAACGCGGAATCTATCTTAAAAATGAAATTCGCATGTTGTGATCGTGTATCTAAATCGTTAATTATTCGCGCATCATTCGAGGCCCATTGTCTTATTGAAAACCCGCCAGCCGCGAGTAGGGCGATAATTTGGTCGCGTATGTTACGACATTCATCGATAGAATTAGCCCCGGTTAGCAAGTCGTCGACGTATAAGTGACTCTTTAGGATTTCGGCCGCCTTAGGGAAAGATGCACGTTCGTCCTCCGCGAGTTTTTGAATCGTACGTATGGCGAGAAATGGCGACGAGGATACTCCGAATGTTAAGGTATTGAGCTGAAAAGTTTCGATTTTCCCTCCTCTACGCCAGAGCACTCGCTGATACCGGCGATCATTTTCATGTACTAATACTTGACGGTACATTTTTTCTATGTCCGCGGTGACAACGTATTTATACGAGCGAAATCTGATTAAATGGGTGAATAATTTGTCCTGTATGGTGGGGCCGACCATTAACATATCGTTCAAAGAAAGGCCGCTACTCGTGGTGGTTGAGGCATCGAACACGATTCTAACCTTGGTCGTATGACTGGAACCTTTTATAACCGGGTGATGCGGCATGTAGTATCCGTCATCGTTTGTATTCGTTACTGGCGACATGTGTCCTAATTCTAAATATTCTTCGAATATGCGAGTGTATTCGGTATTCAGCGCCGCGTCCGCGTTAAGTCGGCGTTCCGAAGCTATTAAACGTTTACTCGCTCCGGGCCGCGAATTTCCTAAATTTTGATCGCTCTTCCGAAATGGCAAACGGACTGTATAGCGTCCCGATTTATCACGTGTAACGGAATCTACGAAGCGTGCCTCGCACTCCGCTTCTTCTTTTGATCTTGGCTTATCGTCATTACTACCTTCGATGGCCCAAAACCGCGTTAATAATTCTTCTAAATTAACTAAGTGACAGCTCGAAAATTTCGAAGGTTTGTGAGTGGTCGTGCTTCCAATAATTATCCAGCCTAAACGCGTCTTTTGCAGACATAAATCATTGTCATCGCGCGATAGATCGATTTGTCCGACGGAGAGCATTGTGACCGTCGCGCCGGATCCGATCAATAAATCTATTGGACGAGGTAGATGAAATTCTGGATCGGCCAAACGAATATTCGATGGTATGTTAATCGTCTCACGAGGGAATACTTCAGAAGGTATCAAATTGGCTATGTTTGGTATAATGAGGCACGTTAGGTTCTTATGGAACTCGTCGTGTATGGACCGTATCGTGATTGAGACTATTCCTTTCGATTTCGTACTCAATGAATCTATTAACCCGACCGGCAAAGAATGCGAAGTTACTGACAAGCGTAGCCGCCGGACGAAACGTTCCGAGATAAAATTGGCCGTTGCGCACGTGTCTAAGAGAGCGCGGCCTTTAACGAGATTATTCCTGTTGTCCTTTACGAATATTGAGGCGCTCGCTATTAATTGTGGGAACGTCGCGGTCGGTAATGGAGACGGATTAGTCTCGTCGCTGCCCGAATTTCGTTGTCATTCTTTTTTCGCGACGTTCGCGGTTGAGCTCTCGGAGCTACCTGCGTTCGGGTATTTTTCTAAATGCAGCAACGTGTTATGACGCTTTCGACAAGTTGAACAGCCCGAGAATCTACACGGTTTGTTTCGGTGAGAACGCAAACAATTGTAGCACAGCTGGGCGCCTTTGACTAATTCGATACGCTTAGGCACTGCCAATTGCTTGAACGCGTCGCACACGTAGAGGGGATGTGCCTTTGTCTTACACGCCGGACAATTCCCCGCTGTATTCGTCACGAAGGCTCGGTTACCTGAAGTTCTTTGTCTTTTTCTCGTTGATGGGTTCGAATCGTCTTTCTCGTTTTCGGATAATTTCGCTCTTTCCCGTTTCGACGCGCTCACTGCCGTTTTGTATAAAAATTCGTACGTCGAGTCGATGCTAGGGAACTCGTCTCTTTCCAGCGTCGCCTCCCACTTCTCACTCGTACGCTTGGGTAATTTTCCTTCGAGCACGTGGACTAGCACTTCGGACGCGATGTGAACGCCTAATGCCTCTAACGATGCGACATGCTGCTGCGTCTCGTCCGCGAGTTTTGTTAGGCCGCTGGTATCTTCGCGTTCTAATCGAGGCGAGTTTATCAACAATGAAAGATGTCGTGACACGAGAATTCGCTTTACCTCATACGCTCGCTCTAACGTTTCCCATGCCCTCGAATAATTTATTCCGTCTATCTCGAAAATCTTTACTTTGTTGGCCGCTTCGCCGATTAAGGCCGCCTTTAAATATTGTAATTTATCGATATCGGACAGGTCGGTTTGCGAGTCTATCATATTTCTAAAGGCGTTTTTAAAAGATAGCCAACCCTCGAAACGACCATCAAATGTCGGCAATGGAGCTTCAGGCAGCTTGGTCTTGCGTTTCCTCGACGGCGAGATCGATCTCACGTCGTCGTGGTTCGACGTGCTGCCCGACGCGCTACCGGTGGATGCTAATGCATTGTCTGCATTCAATATATCCTCAATCCGAGTTGCTAACGCGTAAAACTTATCTTGTATTGCCGTAAATTCGTCCGCATGCCCTCCGTTCGCGTCGGCTAATATGAGTTCGTCGTTAGACTCTTCGAACGCGTGGAACAACGTGGTTAATCGCGCGAGGCGTAATTTTAATGCGGTTTTTTCTAATCTACCTTGATCTAGAAGGTTCGTAAGATTGGTTATTTGTGATTTTAAAGTGGTTCGCTTCTGTACGAGGAGCCTCACCCTATCCGCCATAATTGATCGCAATTGGTAATTATACGGATCGAACGACTCACTTCTTTGCTGACTTGTTTATATGCGCTCGCCTTGGACGCCTTGCTGTTCCTCTGTCTTTGGACGGCCGCTTCCGGTTGCGTGAATGATGTTGGCAAGACCTCTTAATTCACCATCCACGTGTTCGTACGTGTGGGGTGCGGCTTCCACACCTCACAGGAGGCACCAAATGTTTTGTCGGGATGAAAAAACTAATCTTCACTCCGTAATTTTGCGTAACAGAATATCAGTTTATTTCAATTCGTGATACACTTTACAGATATTGGTTCGCACACGATAGCGCATTTACTTTCCGAATATAGCGTTCGAATATTGGCTCGAGAGCGTCGTACGTTATGGCCACGTGTGGTGACGGAGCCTGTGAGTCCCGGCTCCTGGATCACTTATACACGGGCACTGCGCGTTCTCGACTGATTGGCTGCACGTAGAGTTCGTCGTACGATACAAAAACTGTGTTGTTAATCGCTCGAGTATCCCGACAGGAGTGACGCTCGTCTCACCGGTCCCCTCTTATATACCTTGAGAAGGATTTCGGGAAGATTCTGGTGGTCTCGCGACGCGTCACCGGCCTGCATCGCACGACTTGCCCATGCATGTCCGTTCACGCGAGAACGTTCGATCGTCCGACGCCTCGTGTATAATATGCCTGAATATTCTTGTATTGTTGGACGTGCGTGATCATCGACGCAACATGACAAATGTGTCGAAAGTTATGGTCTCGACCCCGCACATTACTATACATTACCAGGATTCACGTGGGACGCAATGCTTAAATATACGCGTGTCAATTTCGAGTTGCTCACCTACATCGATATGGTAATGTTTATCGAGCGCGGTATACACGGAAGTCTGAGTCAATGTTCCGGCAGATACGCGCAGGCTAACAACAAGTAAATGCAGACGTACGACCCATCGAAACCATCGTCGTACCTTATGTATTTCGATGTGAATAATTTGTACGGATGAGCAATGTGTCAGCCGTTGCCCTATGGAAAATTTCGATGGGTTGAAGACGTTTCAAATTTTGACGTGAACGCGATCGCTGTTGATTCGCCCACAGGGTACATTCTCGAAGTCGATCTGGAGTATCCGCAACATCTGCACGATCGACACACTGACCTACCGTTCTGCCCGACGCGCGATAAGCCGCCTGGCAAGCGAGAATATAAACTTTTAGCGACCTTGCACGATAAGAAGCGGTACGTCATTCATTATCGCAACCTGCAGCAATGCACTCGTCATGGTCTCCGCGTAACACAGATACATCGTGTATTACAATTCGTTCAATCCAGTTGGCTCCGCGATTATATCGAGTTAAACACACAATTTCGTACCCTTGCGAAAAACGATTTTGAGAAAAATTTATATAAATTGATGAATAACGCCGTATTCGGAAAAATTATGGACAATGTGCGCAATCACGTAGATGTAAAACTTTTAACAAAATGGACAGGACGGTACGGTGCAGAGGCAATGATCGCTAAACCAAATTTCCACAGTCGCAGTGTTTTTGCAGAAAATTTAATTGCAGTCGAACTCCGAAAACTTGAGGTGAAATTCAACAAGCCGATTTATGTAGGTATGTGTATACTAGACATATCAAAAATTTGCTTGTATGAATTTCACGAGTACATGCTACCTTTGTACCATGACAAATCTAGAGTCATGTACACAGACACTGATAGTCTCGTGTACTACATTGAGTGTGACGACCTATATGAAAATATGAAACATGATATTACAAGGTTCGACACGAGTGATTACCCGACTGGTAACGCGTACGGTATGCCTCTTGCGAACAAGAAAGTTCCCGGGCTAATGAAGGACGAAAACAATGGCGCGATAATGACCGAGTTCGTTGGACTCTGAACGAAAATGTACGCGTTAAAAGTGGATGGAAAGAATGACACTAAAAAGGCAAAGGGTGTAAAGTGTAACGTTGTCGCAAGAACGACTACACGCGGTGTCTGCAAGATGAGATAGAGATGACGCGTCATCAGTCGTGCATACGATCTAAATTGCATGAGGTATACACGGTACGTGAAACGAAAATAGCTCTGAGTCCATACGACGACAAGCGGTATCTTGTACCTGATTCGGTAAAAACGTTGCCGTGGGGGCATTATCAAATATCTTTGTAATATATTTTTGTATTGTACAGGCATTTTATATTTTATGTATTTTATGTACTTTACATTTATTTTTTAATGTCACATCTTGCGTTTCGCATATTTTATAGTTTATATTTTATGTATTTTACGTGGTATGTATTTTTAAAAATTATTTGATAATTTATGTGCAACGTTAGAAATGGATGATGGAAGGATAATAAAGATGCTTCATATGTATGTCACAAAGAAATTATATATTTTTTATATAATGTATGCATTACATTTTTTATATGTTTATAATAAAAAACAATTTTTATACTGATTAAATAACATTGTCTTTGTGTATCCATGAATTGTGTGATCCATCGAATCCCAACCATTTGACATAAACCTCGTCTCCTTTCCTGCGCAATACTTTCTCTACCAGAAATACGTCCGGGTGAGTTGCGCGATGCAACTCATGCTCGTAGAACGCTCCAGCGATAGATGTTCCGCGATAATTCTCGAGTAAATAAGTTATGGGGTTGGTACGCTGCACTTTAACGATCTTGAACACCTCGGTTGTCCAATTTGGTGTGTAACCTTTCTCGAAAATCGTCTTGTACTTGCTCACGCGTACAGAGTCACCTACTTTGAATTTCGCTGGACCAGCAATCTTTATAACGCCGTATACCGTATCCAAGAGTCTTTCAGCCATCGTGGGAGTTACGTCGACGGGTCGCACACCGATCGTTCGGTGCTTTCGAACGTTGTAATTCGACACGAGACGTGATAACAGGTCGATCCACTTGTAATTACCGTTGAGCGTAAACTGCTTCCACATATCGTTCTTCAGCGTGCGATTAAAGCGTTCGACGACCGACGCCTTCATTACCGAGTACGTGGAATAATGGTTAATGTCATGTTTTTGCAATAGTTTCTGCACGTCGGCGTTGTAAAACTCCTTCCCCATATTGGTTTGTAAATTTCTCGGACGTCTGCCGCTCTCTCGAATTATCTCAGCGATAGCGTCAGCTGTCTCGCTTCCACCTTTGCTCTTGAGCGGTATAGCCCACGCGTACTTGCTCAACACATCGATGACGGTGAGTATGTAGTGGTAACCTTTGTTGAAACGTGAATACGGAATCATCTCGACAATATCGGTCTGCCACAGATCATCGTATCCTCGAACTATGACGTGTCTCCGTGGAAAATTTTTTCTTGCTGAAGCGTGCAGTTCCTCGACGAGTCGTCATTTTTCGGAACTAACATTAGATTTCGGTAATTTCATATTTGATATGATGTATTAGGTGACACCATTCAACTGGTTCGTTTTGATGATACGCGAGTTAATTTATAATAAGACCTGCCTCGCGAAGTTCTTCGATGATGGACAGCATCTCGTTGTCGTGAGCGTTATGACCGGCCCGATGCGAGGCTTCGAGCAACCGTAGACGATCCACCAGTTCGTTAGGATCGTCCTAATGCACGTAATCGATCATGTTGTCGTTTAGTGTCATAGCGCGAGTTAATTCCTTTCCGATTGCATCATCGTTTGGTGTCATAGCGCGAGGTAATCCCAATCCGCTCGTAAAATCATATTTTAATAACGATGCAATTATATATTTATACTTGTATCCCTTATTGGCTAATAATCGGCCGTGTGTAACGTAATTACGTTTATGCGCGTTTGTAGCCAACAATATATCTTTGTACTTTCGTTTATCGTTTTCCGTGTAGACTGAATCATTGGGATATCGTTTAAAGATCAGTTCGTAAAGACCATGTGTACCAACGTATTTTACATCACCGATAATTATGTGATCACTACTGTTGACGTCGAACGTTTTATTACTCAGCATCATACCATCCTTCTCTAAACGAACACTGTACACGGTATCCATAATTTCCTTTTTTCACCACGACCGCTGAGGAAATCTCCGATGTACTTTTGACCCAGCGGCCCCAAGTGCTGGGATAACGTTTCTATACCTTCTGACGTTTGTAATCGATTTCGAACGGTTGTTGCAAACGAATCGTCGGCAGATTCAAAAACAGTCTCAAGAACCTTGTTTAACGGTTTCAGAGCTTCAATCGTTGATTGTACAGCTATTGTACGCGGTGTGGACGTTATCGCTGACGGATCTATCGCGTCGTTGGACGTACGTTGCACCGACGGCGATGGTATATCCATTGCATCGTTTAACGTATGCTGCACCGACGGCGACGGTAAATTCATTGCCTCGTTTGACATATATCGCATCCATTTGTTCGATTCATTTAATGCATGGTCCACTGAACTGTCTTTTCGTTTTCTCTTATTTTGTATCACATTCTTCTGGATGAACAATGTTTCGATGCCTATGTCATCGACACGCGGTTCTTCCTTTATCACGCGGACGCCGGAATTATCAACGATCTTTTGCAGCGGCTCGATGAGCGGCTCGAAGTGTCTCTTCGCCGCGATATTCTCCTCGATCCTACCGGTCTTCAAAGCACGATGTTTCTTACGAATCGATTCGCTCGTTTTCTCAATCTCCTTCGCGAATTTTCTCGCGCTCGCGCTCGCGCATATCGTTGTTCATGTTGACAGAGAGCGTCGATCGCTCACGTTTCATCCCCAACGAAGTATTGATAACGACTAATCGCTCCGCAGCACCGCGAACTCTTTAAATCCTCTTCTGTATCGTCCGTTAGTAAGTGAGCTATCCTTGTCTATTACTAGGAATCCATTATCACGCTGCCAACAATCGTGACATAACGTACAAAAATCATCGTACGACATATCGGTGTTAACATGATCGTTGTACACATGCTTTAAGTTGGTACCATCCTGTTTAAACAGGATCAGCAGGTTTGCGTTGTTGCGTATAAGATGTTTAGGTATTCTCGCATACGATTGACAAAGATAAAAGCAATTTATGTTCGAGTGCCGACCAATCGCAAAATACTCTCTCACGGCATCCTGCTTGTCGCACGCAATATCGTCGAAGACGAAAATTGAGTTTGGACGCGCTTCACACGGCGGAATGACGTCACAGTTATTGGAGAATGTAAAATAGTTAATTTCATTCATCGATCTTAACAAATTCTCCAAATACCAATATTTCGGCTGTTGCAAAGATTTCGAGTACACGTCACGTTCTCGAAACGTACACCGTGCGGACATTCCAACAAGTTTATCATAATGTTGGTTTTACCGCATTTCGATGGGCCACAAATAATCGCGCGTATGGTAGTAGGCAGCATCGCGCCATGCTTGCGCCTCTCTCCGTCATCCCCCATTAGTCGTAACTTGTCATCGTAATTCTTAACGCATATCGTCAACGGCTGTCGCACAAATCTCATATTTTCGGAATCTAACTGTATGGTGGAATCGAACGCCCTATTTATAGGCGAGTAAGTGCAGCGTATGTTGTATATGAGTATGTGTGCGTGTGTGTATGTGAATGCAGCATACGGATAGAGAAAGCGCAAAGAAAGAAGATAAGCTCGTCGCGGCACGTATCAATGGCCGCGCGAAGAAGAAAGATAAGCTCGTTGCAGCGTGTATCAATGACCGCGCGGGCGTGACGCTATACCTTGCAATGGCTGGGCGTGATCGCTGTGTTTATCAATAGTCGGGCCCACCTTATCGCTGTGCGTACTAATGGGCGATCTTATTGAAGACAACTGCTAAATTAATATTAAATTAATATTAAATTAATATAATTCAACATAAATTAACATACATACATGTTTTTTATTGTATAAAATTAATATATTACTACATGCGTTTAAAAGAGTTAGCAACGACTGAACGTTTTATTCACGTTATTAACGTTTTAACATAACTTGTAACGTTCGTTCATGTACTTCTTACGTTCGTTCACATACTTTCCACGTTCGTTCACATACTTTCCACGTTCGTTTCACGTTTGTTCATGTACTTTCCACGTTCGTTTACGTACTTCTTATGTTCGTTTCACGTTTGTTCATGTACTTCATACGTTCGTTCACGTACTTCATACGTTCGTTCACGTACTTCTCAAGTTTGTTCAC
Organism: Monomorium pharaonis; assembly: GCF_013373865.1. Taxonomy (NCBI): domain Eukaryota; kingdom Metazoa; phylum Arthropoda; class Insecta; order Hymenoptera; family Formicidae; genus Monomorium; species Monomorium pharaonis. The sequence continues at coordinate 13,083,862 of NC_050474.1, forward strand.
GTACTTCTCAAGTTCGTTTCACGTTCGTTCACATACCTTTCACGTTCATTTCACGTTTGTTTTAAACATCTTTACGTATATGTATAACCGTTTTTATGTACATATGTATAACCATTTTACGTATGTTTAACATCTCTCTTATATTTTTTGCTTTATTCAGAACGAAACATGCCGCGATATATGCCGGGACTATTTATAGGCACGTAACATCGCGCATTGCTCAGTATCAAACATGTATCTCATACTGTCACATCCCTCCGATATACTCGAATTGAGCGCCGAGCAGTTACAATTCGTGCCGAAACCTATTTTGCTACGCGTGTGTGGCAACTATATCGAACACGTGTGGGACAGACTTCCGGAACATATAAGGGCTGATCCAGAGATTCAAAGTTATCGTTGTTGCTACGAGCATTACAATCAACCGTGGCAGCGGACGCACATTGATGGACCCGCGCCGTTGATCAGAAATTGTGTCGAATGCCAGCTGTCGCAACAGTAAAACGTGGCTGTGGTCAACTGCTGAATCGCGCGATAAACGCTCTTCCTTTCGAACTACATATTCCCGGTTACCAGTTTTGCGGTCCGGGTACTCGGCTGAAAAAGCGATTGGCCAGAGGTGACCAAAGTATAAATCCGCTCGACGCGGCGTGTCGCGAACACGACATTGCGTACTCCCAAAGCAACGAGCTCGCCGACAGACACGCGGCGGACAAGATACTCGCGGACAAAGCGCTAAAACGAGTAATCGCGAAAGATTCACCTCTCGGGGAAAGAGCAGCAGCTGCTGCTGTCTGGGCAGCCATGAAAGCCAAGATGAAAATCGGTATGGGTATGAAAAAGAATTCAACGAAAAAATTGACGAAAAAAAAAACGTATACTTCAGACTGCAAAACGAGGCGGTGCATTACCGATTTTACCAATATTGGGTGCACTCGGATCCTTGATTGGTGGAGCGGCTGGTGTGGCAAAGGCGGTGAACGACAACAAAGTTGCGCGACGTCAGCTCGAGGAGTTACAGCGTCACAATCGCGCGATGGAAGGTCACGGCTTATACCTCGCCCCGTACAAACGCGGACGAAGACTGTATCTCGCCCCGTACAAGCATGGAAAAGGTGTACAGAAGAAAAAAAAACGTCGAAGAAACATTAACATTACCCGCAGGTGCGACGATGAACGTACAATTGACGCAACTGGCAAAACGTGCGCGTATTCCATATTTCAGAGGTGTTTTCATGCGTAATGCGTTACCGACAAGTGGTGCACGTCTAAACGAGAGTGGTATCGTAAATTTGGACGATACGGCAGGCCCCGGTACTCACTGGGTGGCGTACGCAAAGAGGGGTAACCGCGTCGCGTATTTCGACAGTTTCGGCAATCTTCGACCGCCTAGAGAACTAGTGCATTATTTTGGGGGCGGAGTGACAAGGATCGAGTACAATCGAATGTCCTATCAAACGTACGATCAGAGCATTTGTGGACAACTCTGCCTGCAGTTTCTCCAACGCGTGTGAATTTAAAAAGCTGAACTAATATCGCAAAGACTCAGTATTTCACCACCATCATGTCGCTGACGTTTACCCTGAGCGGCAAGAGCAGCGTTCTCGCGGCACACTATTCTCCGGCTATAGATTTGAGCAACGATGACTACGAGCTCGGTCTAGCAATTTTTGAAACCTATAACACGATACCGAACGTGAATGCCTCAAACAATACGTTTTACTTTGACGAAGACAACACAGAAATTACGATTCCCGAGGGATCGTACAAACTGCGAGCTATAAACAAATTTTTAAAACGCGCAATTTCGCGAAAACGTCCGCAACACGACGAAAGTCGTTCTGGTGACGTCACGCGTGGGGACAACGATGATGATGATGATGACGGGGAGTATCCGATAACCAGTGTTGGGTAAGATACTTTTAAAATGTATCTCGATACAGATACAGATACTTATAAAAAAATGTATCTAGATACAGATACAGATACACAAATCAAAATGTATATAGATACAGATACTTAGATACTTTAAAAGTATCTCAGATACGTATCAGATACTCTTAAATTATTCAAATAAAAAAATCTAAAAAATTTAAATGTTTGTGCGCAACACGAAAAGCGCATTATAAAATAAATAATTACATTTTTGTGTTGCGCATAAATACCTGTCGCTGAACTCTTACTGTCTTTTCCGAATTTTTTATTTGTTTGTTGAGTTGTTGAGTAAACTTGCGTTCCTCGTCTTTTAAATTATATTTTATTGTAATAATAATAATATTAATAATGTATGTAATATGCACAAAATCTAATGATTCTATAGACTAGATAGCAAAATTATTTTATACATAAGTACTATTTGCACAAATCTAAATGACGCTATCGACAGTAATAGCAAATCAAAAATGACCTTAAAAAAACATTTTTTTCCCAATAAAGACAAAAAGTACGTGAAAATGTATTTGAAAATGTATCTGAAAATGTATCTGAAAAGCAGTTCAGATACTGTGTTTTGTATCTAGATACAGATACAAATACTTTAATTCAAATGTATCTCAGATACAGGTTCAGATACACAAAATGTATCTCTATACATGTATCTAGATACATGTATAGAGATACTACCCAACACTGCCGATAACGCTTTGCGCCAACTACAATACGATGAGATGTGAGATTAAATGCGCCTACAGAATACATTTTAGTAAACCCAACAACATAGGATCGCTTCTGGGATTCTCACCGAAGCGCGGTGTATTGCTACCGCGAAAACGGCACGAATCGGACGCGTCGATCAACATAATGAACGTGAACATTATTCACGTTGAATGCAACGTGACTGCGGGCGCGTACAGCAAAAATAAGAGTGTACACACGGTACATGAGTTTTCACTGAGCGTGCCACCAGGATATAAAATATCGGAAAGGCCTGGGCAGATAATTTATCTGCCAATCATCGTGCGGTGCATTACGGATCTGATAATACGCGCCGTCGATCAGAACGGACGATTACTTGATTTTCGAGGATAAGAAATCACCGTCAGACTGCACGTGCGATGACGGTTGCAACAATAACGTGAACGTGAGATGCTCGTGCTAAACACATCGCAGCGCGCGAAAGATAATGTTATCTCCACACCAGTGCCGACGTTCCAACAGTCATCCGATACTCTTGCGACGACGTTTAATAATATTCAATCGTCCTGCTGTCCCGAGAAAAAAAAGCTCAACGCGTCAAACGTTAAATTTTTACAATCTCTGGGATTTGCGGTGCGAAACATCTGATAACGATGACTGACATTCTAAATATTGGGGATGAGCCAATCTTCGACGATCACATTGTCAAGATCGAGACTCATACGTACAATCCGTGTGCTAACACAACGTTCGGACACAGCGATGAGATACGAATACCCATACAGCAACAGGATCTGTACACGTTGCCATTCGAAAGTTTTCTGTACATCGAAGGAAAAGTGACGATAAAGAAACCAGCCAAGGGATTTTCGGTGGTATTGGGAAATAATTGTGTCGCGTTCATGTTCGATGAGATTCGATATGAGCTCGACGGTGTAGAAATTGATCACAACAGAAATGTTGGAATAACCAGCACACTGAAAAACTATGCAACGTCAGACAAAAACGTGATTCTGAGAAACGCCGGCTGGATTTCCGGCTGGGACGTAAATGGATATTTTAATTTTTGTGTACCGCTCAACATGTTGTTGGGGTTCTGCAAGGATTACAGACGCGTGGTGATCAACGCTCGTCACGAATTAATTTTAATACGTGCGCGTAACGATAACAACAGTCTGATGGGAAGTTCGGAGTTGGAACCCACGATTGATATATTCAAGATACAATGGCGCATGCCTCACGTGCTGCTGAACGAGATGCATAAGTTGTCGATGCTGCGTACTCTGGAGAGCGGACGGAACCTGGGCATGGCTTTTCGTTCGTGGGATCTGTACGAGTTTCCGCTATTGCAGCAAACAACTAAGCATTCGTGGGCCATCAAGACCGCTACTCAGCTTGAGAAGCCGCGATATGTCATCTTTGCTCTGCAGACGGGTCGAAAGAACATTGTGTCCGAGGACCCAAGCCGATTCGATCATTGCAAATTGACAAACGTGAAGCTGTATCTGAACTCGGAATGTTATCCGTACGACGATATGAACTTGGATTTCGATAAAAATAAATGGGCGATTCTGTACGACATGTACGCGCGTTTCTGCAAGGGTTATTATGGATACGAGTATCTCGAGCCGAACCTCACCACTTCAACTTTTCTACTTAACGGTCCATTCGTAATCATCGACTGCTCTCGACAGAACGAATCGGTCAAGAGCGCTACCGTGGACGTGCGCATAGAATTTGAGTGCAAAGAGAATGTGTCGACGAATACCACCGCGTACTGCCTCATCATACACGATCGTGTGATACAGTACAACCCGTTGACCAACGTTGTGCGCAAAATCACCTAAGTGCGGCACCACTTTTCTCCAAAACAATATCAAGATGATATAAAAATTTATAACGCGTCGAGGCGGATCACAGTATTCTCAACGACAGCTGTCACGCCTGTACCAACGTTCGTAGATCTGCAAGGTTTCATCATTGGAGGAAAATTTATCGTTAAAAAATTTGCCTTTCTCAAAGATGGATTTAAACTCACCTACTACTTGTTTACACTCACTTATCCTTGGGAATATTTTACCAAGGCAGAAAGACGTCAGGTGGCATGGTTGAAAGTGAATCATCATGGAATATCATGGGAGGATGGATTAATTCCGCACAGCATGGCTAAAGATTTAATTACAAAGGCGGTGGTGGGTACAACTGCAACCGATGATGAAATTATCGTGTACGTCAAGGGATGTGAGAAACGAGAATGGTTGCGTGATTTGCTTCTGGACGAGGCGAGACAGGAAGCTTACGTCGAGAATATCGAGACGCATTACGAAGACATAGAACCTCTAAACAAATTGGACATTATACACTTTACGATGTCAGAATCATGTGAACAACTGCGCTTTACAAAATGTATTTAAGCTGTTTAATTGGTTGTCTAAGAATAAAAAATAAATATATATATCGTATTCATTTTTACATTCTTTCATCCTCACGTATTTCCCTTTTTTTCTCCATCTCGTTTTATTTATACAATAAGTTTTTAAGTTAAAACTATATGCAGGAAAAAATAATTCTAACAATATCATTTTTTATACATTTATTTTGTTATATAAAGCATAACGTACAATATGATTCCTAACGCAAGTAATTAGCTCAGTTTACAAGACTGGTTTTCTTTACACATTTTATTTATCATATAAAGTATCATATACAATATTATCGAAAGCGTAAGCAATTAGCTCACACTCTACGAGACATGTTTTATCATATTTTTCACATAATAACTTTGCAGCGTCGCTTTTATTTATTTTAGTGATATGATTTTGACGCAAAATAGTAATAAACTTCTTATATTTATCGCTCACGCTGTACGTATGTTGATCCAATTGATGACATACATAATTAACACAATCTTCAAGTTCGTATAGGAACAATAAGGTTGACGGCTTCATGTACATGTAATTATCATGCAACACCAACTTTATAATATTTTCATCGCGCATTTTTACAAGTTTTATAATCAGATCGCAAACTGCAAATCTTGAAGATACTGCACAAATCGTTGTGCAGTCAAATAAAGTTGACCGCACAAATCGTTCAATATCCACCCGTCGATCTATAAACGTTTTCCATGTTGCGTATGGCAAAATTATTTGATTGCCCTTGTTGTCATTAAGCAGTATTTCCACATAGAACATAGGTCCCACACCGATTGCAATATCCAAATATTTGTATGCTGTGGCGGTCAAGGCGTATCTCCTACCCAAGATGCGAGGAGTATAACGCGGCTGTGATAATGCTCTGTAAAAAAGCATATAGCGAGCTATAGAAAAAATATAAGATATTAATATGAAGAAAATTTTAAAAATTATAAAAATACTTACGGTTTATCATACGCCTCGTTCTGTTGGATCGGAACGTAATAGTTCATGTTGTACGTTTCTTTTCGGGAAGCTTTGAAGTCCGTCTTTCACCGATCGACTGAAGAGCAACGTTGTCGAGGAGGTTTTGCTGTCCGTCTTGTGATATGCGAGTGATGCGGTACCATTGTCAGAACTCTTCTTATATTGTACACCCCCCTCTCCTTTCCACAAATTTCTTAGTCCTTTGTCTCAACTGGAGCACTTATCACACCCAACAAAATTACAGCGTTGCCAACGTTTTAGCTAGATCACGTGATCATCGAGAGCCAATCACGTTATCGCGAAACATGTTGCAACATGTTTAATGCATGAAACGCTTATTGCAACGTTGCCAAATCTACAGCAGTAAAGAATCCCACCGCTCTTTTCTCGCGTAACCAAAACCGACATAGTATGAGGGGGAAGGGGGTAGAGAGTGAAATTTTTTGGTACCCCCTAATAAAAACATCCTGAGTAAGAGGATAGTACCCCATGGGTGGGAGCAAGAGCGCGCAATGGGAGTGAGAGAGAGAACGCGTGTCGCGATTTTTTCCCGCGACATAAGAGGAGGGGGGGTAGAAAACAGTATTTTTTTTTAAACCCCCTAATAAAAAACATAAAGTATTTCAAAGGCACCACAAAATAGTTTACGTCTGATATCAGTTTACTTCTGATAAGCGGTTCTTCCCGGAACCCCCGGGTGACGTCACCCCTCCCCGCTGTAACACCACCCGCGCCCACAAGTTCCCCCCCGCACACCCGCACCCCCCTCAGAGCTCCCGGGTTAGAACCGGCCTAGTATTCTTACTTACAGAGCCTCGGTGAATTATTGACGGACGTTTTGTGGATCACATTAGTAGAGGAGCCTCGATTCCACGAAACGTCCGTTAGTCGTTCATCGAGATTCCGTGAAGCCTCTACTAATGATCCACGAAACGTCCATCAGTCGTCATCAAGGCTCCGAGAAGTTTCTATCAATGATCCATGAAACATCCATCAGTCGTCCATCGAGACTCCGTCAAACCTCTATTAATTATCCGCGTAACGTATTATAGAGGTAAAATGGGTTATTTATTTGACTGTCACCATGGAAGTAAATATCCCGAGTGAGGCCCAATTGCGCTCATAAGCGATTGGACACAATAGTATTTCCCGATTGCACACTGTCCCGATCGGACACAGTCCCGATTGGACACGAATCCGATTGGATACGGATCCGATTGCACACGGACTCGATTGCACACGGACCCGATTGCGCACCGACCCGTCAGCATACGAACTCGATTGCGCACCGACCCGATTGCGCACAGACTCGTTTGCACACGGACCCGATTGCACACGATACGATTCCGCATCGCAGAGTAATGCAAAAACAACCTATAGATAGCACAAAAAATTTATCATAAATTTTTATTAAAATTTTTCCAATTTATTTAAAAAAAAATTTTTTTTTATTTAAAATTATATAACAATTTTCCATAAACCATTTAGAAATAATACAAAAATTATTATTAACAATACATGAAATATATTTTTAAAATGCACTGAAAAATATTTATGGTATATAAACTCGAAACATTTTTTATATTTTTGGATTATAATAGCATAAATATTTTTAATATTTTCATAAATATTTATCATAATTTTTTTATACCTGACAAACAAAACAATTTTACTCAGAAATAAAAATACGTACAAAATATTTATTGTAAGTATTTTTCTTTCTTATATATATTTTATAGTCTCAAACCTATGTGGTGCAGAAAATGTTTTGTGCACACACACACACACATACGCGCGCGCGCGGGTGGAAGGGAGGCTTCGCCCCCCCTCCTACTCCCGCACCTACCCCGTCCAAGTCGCTAACCCATGTACTATCTACAATGCGGAATCGTATCGTGTGCAATCGGGTCCGTGTGCAATCCGGTCGGTGTGCAATCGGGTCCGTGTCCAATCGGATTTGTGTCCAATCAAGTCCGTGTCCAATCAGGACTGTGTCCAATCGAATCCGTGTCCAATCGAGACTACCCTGCTAAAAACGACCGATTGAAACCAACTAAAAAAAAAGAATCGGTTTCAGTCTGGAATCTTGATCTGGAAATTCCGTATTCGTGCCGATTGAAATCATTAAAACCAACAAAAACCAATCAGTGATATAGGAAACGATTTTAGTTGATTTCTATTGTTTTGAATTTGGTACAATTAATTGGTTCTAATCGTTTTCAATTGTTTAAATTGTTTCTTATCCGGAAATTCCGAATCAAGATTCCAGATTTAAACCGATTTATTAATCGTATTTAATCGGTGATTACATTCTATAATCGTCTTTAATCGGTTTTAATTGTTTTATTTCATAATTCATCCTGTTTATAAACACTTGATCCATTTCAATTAAATCCAATTATTTTACATATTAAAGTTTATTAAAATGAGTTTTAATGTAATCAATTTTAATTGGTTTGGTTTTTTATATTTTTTATTTTCGATATTTTAAAATTTTTTTTATATTAACAATTTATAGAATTTTTTATAAATACTATTATTAAATTTTTTTAAAGAACAAATTATATTAAATACACTTCAACATTTGCTCTTGATTTTTTTGGTATGGATTCATTGTTTGGTTCGTGATCGAGTTATAGCTGTCTAAATTAAGTTAGGGCTGGGGTACTAAACACCTCATGACAAACCTGATTTAAAAATTAAATGTGTCAACGGAAGGGTTAAAGCTGATTTAATTATAATTGTGGTTATTTATTATAAAATCCAAAAAATTTTTTTATACAATATGTATAATACTATAAAAGTGCTATATAATAAAAACTACTATATACTATAATAATGTATAATTGTCATTACAATAAATTTAATAAATTTTAAAACGTCAAAAAAATATTTTTAAACATAAACACTGATAAAAAACTTTTATTCAGTAACAAATTTAAAGTATTTGTTAAACTTAAAACGTCATCTAAACTATTCTCTCTAAGACTTGATTCAGATGTCCTCAACATCTGAAGCCGATGAATTAGTTGGAGTCCAATCAAAATTGGTATCACTTATTGCATCATCTGTAAGGTTTTTTTAGATTTAGTAACTTAATTCTTTATCGTCAAGATCCAAATGCTCTGAGTCAACAAAAACTGTTTCCATACCTGTCTCATTAGTAGAAGTAGTCTCCTTAGTAGTCTCCTTAGTAGTCTCCTTAGTAGTTTTATTTACTCCTTTTCTAGTATCATATTCATTTGGTTTGTCATTTGTTTCAATTTCCGTTGAGGGTTTTTCAGTCTTATTAGCGGAATGTATTTTATACTGATTAATTTCAGCTTCACAAATTACTTCATTATCAGAATCAGAATGCTTTTCATTCGAGTTTTTTCCATCATCTGATTCAGTTTCCACAAGTTTTCGTGATTTTAATTTTGATGTTTTTCTCTCTGGTCTTTTCATTTCTGCAATTTTTCTTCCCGCAAAAATATCAAATTTCAACATATCTGACAAAAACAATGTTTTTCCTTCTTTATTTGGTTTATAAATATGTTTCATCCAATATATATAATAATCTGGAAATCAAAGCTACATGTTATTTATGACAACTCAAAATTACAAATAAAACTTCTTATTACATTTTTATACCTTCACAAGCACCGTATTTTATTTCGTCCAATTTTGGGCATTTTAATTTACCCAATCTCTTCGTTTCTTTATTTAAGTCACGTAATTTACTTAGTTTCTTATTACTTTCATATCCAGTTTTTGTGCTAGTCGTTAATTCTTCAATACTGAAAACTAGCGTTAATATATTACTAGCACATTGACTGGGTGTTTTTGAATTATTTAGTAAATTACTGTACTGTTTTTCAGTGACCCACTGGTTTCTACCAATGTGTACCTAATATATAATATAGAAAATTTATAAATAAGGTCTTTAATAATTTATTAATAAAATTGGAGAAAATAATCCCTGGTAGAAAATTTTCTACGCGCCTGTGTATAAGCTATCAGGGCTTTTGTGAAAGACTAGATAAAACTAGACTAGATAAAATTAGATTAAACTTAGCTAGATCTAAACTTTACATGGGTATCTCAATAAAAATAAAAATTTTGTATACGTTAGAAGTTAGACACATCTACCTTGTGATCTAGTTAATTTTCTACCAAGAAAGCGCAAAATTATTTACCCTTCGGAAATCGTCTGAAGTACGCAAAATTCCAATTGCTGGATAATTCTGAGAGTAATCTAACCGTTCTCTTGAGTTTGAAAGTTGCTCTAACTTAGCTAAAAAAAAACAAAGTATTTTATTTTCAGGTATTATGTATTTCTTATATTTTTTAAAAAATGTAGTTGCTCTAAATGAATTTTTTAATATTTCTTTAAAAAAAAGTATTTTAAATATTGTAAAATATCGTAAGACGATTTCTACATAAGGTGCCAAGTGCCGTGTGTGCTTCAGACAAGAGAGGACACTCATATCCAGACAGTAAGGGTGAAGTCCCATGTAGCGGATTACGCGGATACGGAACGAGCGGATCGCCAATCACGGATCATTCTGATAGAATTCTTTCAAAGATTGCGTCGAAATGGTCTCGTGATTGGTGATCCGCTTGTTTCGCTTCCGCATAATTCGCTCCATGGGACTTTACCCTAAGAAAGTAAATTGATTACACAAGTATAACAGTAGCTTGGCGCATACACAGCATTTTGGAACCTTATATGTAAAAAGTCCTTAAATGAGAAAGATAAGAAAAAAAGGGGAACACTAATTCATATACATACATACATACATATAAATTTGTTTTAAATAAAAAGTACGAGAAAAAGTATTTACATTCATACTCCTTAGTAGACTCCTTAGTTTTTTGAATGAAACTAATTTGCAAACCGTCATTTAATTCACGAAGTTTTTTTATTTCCGATTCTTTTTCTTCTATTTGCTTTTTTAGTTCCTTTCTGGAGCTCTTTAATTTTTTGTTTTCATTTATTAATTCATCCCCTTCTGTTCGTAACTTAGAATTTTCTTTTATTAATTTTTCGAAAGCTTCTTTACATTCTGTGAGCGAATGAACCTTACTAATACATGTTATCTATAAAAATAAATAATCTATATAAATTTTTATTTAATAATTTTTATTAAATAATTACATTCTTTTTAAAAACCTTTATTTAATTATTTTATTAAAGGTTTAAAAGTTTAAAAGGTTTAAAAGGTAACGTACTCGCATAGGTATATGCCAACGCAAACACGTACAAAATAACGTTCCTCAAAAAATAAAAAAAATGAGTATTCTATTTTAATATAGTTATCGTATAAGCACACGTATACGCATAGGCCAACGTAAACGAAGACGTACACGCTCAAACACACGCAGATTCCAACGAAGAGAGACAAGGAAACATACACTCACTCCAACCTTCTCACGAATTGAGTTAATTTAAATTAAAAATTAATATTATAATAAATTAATTTAAAAGTAAATTGTTTTTATAGAAGAAAAAATACAGGAAAATCCAAGTAAAGAAGAAAATAAGAAAACAGAAGATTTAAATAAATCCCTAAGCGACAGAAAAAAAGATAGTGCGTCCCCAAATATAGAAATCGATGAAATAAAAAGATTAGTTAATAAAATAAAAATGTTTCTAAATAAACACGTTTTTAGAATGGCCCAAAAAAGCACATAGAAACGCCATTTAAAAAGGTGTTTAAAATTTGAAGTTAAAAGTTAGAAAAATTGAGCATAAGTTTGGAAACTATTTTAGTTAATAACAATAAAATAAACTAAAAGATTAATTTACGTTAAAAAAGGTAATTTACAAAAAATACATTTGTTTTGTTAGAAGAAGTTAATCTGGATAAAGCAAGTAAAGAAGAAATAAAAAGATCTGAAGATTTAAACAAATTACAACTTGAAGGTAAAGGAAATAGTGCGACTATTAAAAAAAAGGATTATTTAATAAAATAAAAGTCTCTCATTTTAAAATAATATTAAAATATATAAAAAAAAAGGTAAAATAATTCCAAAATTTATTACTAAAATGTCAAGTTATTCCGAAAAGAAAAAATTAATTATTTAATACTAAATTTATAAAATATAATCTTAATATAGAGTTGGAGGATGGGATGAATGAGGTATTAATTAGAGCACAAATGGAATATGAAAAAAACGCAGAAGAAAAGAAGATAGTAAACTTCCCTCAACAAAAAAATCTGGAAGCCAAAAAACGCTTCCAAGGAAAACTGATCAAAGGAAAATAATAAAAAGAAAAATAAGAAATAATTTTAAATAAAAAGAAACTTCTAATATTATTGTATTTGTGGAGCGTATTAATATAAAAAATAAAGTGAGATTAATGCCCATAGAAGTATGTTGAAGGAAGAGAGTGTGTGCAAGTTTATGAGTGTTTATGTGGGAATAGGTACTTTAAAGAGTTAAAAAAAAAGATAAACAAAATATTAAAAAAAAGGTTAGATATTGATAGTCAAGATATTGAGAAGGAGAGCACGAAAATTTAAAAAACATAAAGAAAAGAAAATGAATTTCTGAAGAAATTGCTTACCAAGAGGCAGAAATTTACTGTTAATTTAAAGTTTGAATCGGGAAACAACCCCCCCCCCCGATCCCGAAGAAAGAAGCAAGAAGCGCAGAAGGCCGGAGAAGCATACGTGAGGAAATATAGAAGGACGGAAGCAACGAATATTTGCAATACAAGTGAATGATTGAATCCTGGAAATTAAAGCGAAACTAAAATACTATACAAATATAATTGAAATATAAACAAACAAATAAAGAAAAGAAAGGGTTAACAAAAAATGTTTCAATCTAATACGCGAGCGCGCGAAAAACAATAATACAAATGTGCACTAAATCTAAACAAACAAAAAAAAGACTGAGTCACAGCAACGCGTGGCCGGACACAGCTAGTTAAACAATAAAAATTTATTATTATTAGACAAAGAAACGAAAATGTTTCTTTAATTTCACAAAAATTTTTGCATAAATTTAATTATATGTTTATGTAAAATGTCACAAAAAAGATTAGCTATTACTATAATAATTATATAAGTACTATAACTGCAACAAATATATATGTCCACACGCGGTTTCTGTATAGAATGCGTTACATGCACTATATAAATCTCGGAACGCAGCTAACTTCATATGACCAGGCATTCATTCTGACCGCGTGTGTACAAATTATAAAAAATATATTTTGATCATTTTTACCTTTGGAATAACTTTAGATCTGCTCAGCTTTTGGGACTCATTATCACACTTCTCCTTTTCGTTTCTCGTGTTTGTTTCTTCGGTTAGTGCTTTGACTAGATTGTCATCTTGCATGAATTTATTTTTTGTTTGTGCTAAATCTTCTGTTACTCTATATTTTTTGGGTGATGGCGGTGTATCAGTAATGTTTGACAAATCTAAATTTTCCTATAAAATATTTAAAACTTAAATTTTGTACAGAAGCTTAACTTTTCTATTATAGCCAAGGAATGAGTAGATTGATCGACAAACTGACACTATTTTATTGTAAATCACAGTCTCATAACATTTTGAACATAGGATTTGGTCTTTCTCAAGTGAATTAATCCATTAGAAAGATAAATTATTCGCAGGACAACAACTGTTCATAAACTCGTGCCAACGAATTCATAAAGGTTGTTGCGTCTCATTGTCAATAACAAACAAATTAATGCATAAAAAATCTTTCTGCCGCCTTTATCCATGCTTAACACTTTTAAATCACGTCTGTAACATCTTTTCAAAATATTTACTGACTTGACTGCTTTGTAATGTAATCATTTATACACTTGTTCGTTATTGACAGTATGAGACACAACTTTTATGAATTTGTTGGCACGAGTTTGTAAACAGTCGTTATCCTGCGAATAATTTATCTTGATAATGGATTAATTCACTTTAGAAGGATCAAATTCTATGGTCGAAATGTTGTAAGACTGTGATTCACAACACAAATAGTTTGTTGACTATTCATTTACTTATTCCTCGGCTATAATTACTAAGTTATCTCTTTTTTTGTTTTCTATTTATTATAGTTATACAATACTATATGAATTCACTCATTTACCTTATCTTTTAATGTAACTGCGTTCATTGGCAATAAATCACTCTTAAAGTTTGATAATTTATTACAGACTAGTTCCTCTTGTTCTTTTAATTGACAATTCATCTATTGATGAAAAATATATAATAAATAATTTATACAATATTTTTAAACAGAAACTAACAGAAAATTTGTGATATATAGGACACGACTAACCTGAAAAGTTTTTGAATGCTTTAACTGTTTTTTTGGGGACTCATTACCACACTTCTCCTTTTCGTTTCTCGTGTTTGTTTCTTTGGTTAGTGCTTTGACTAGATTGTCATCTTGCATGAATTTATTTTTTGTTTGTGCTAAATCTTCTGTTACTCTATATTTTTTGGGTGATGGCGGTGTATCAGTAATGTTTGACAAATCTAAATTTTCCTATAAAATATTTAAAACTTAAATTTTGTACAGAAGCTTAACTTTTCTATTATAACCAAGGAATGAGTAGATTGATCGACAAACTGACACTATTTTATTGTAAATCACAGTCTCATAACATTTTGAACATAGGATTTGGTCTTTCTCAAGTGAATTAATCTATTACAAAGATAAATTATTCGCAGGACAACAACTGTTCATAAACTCGTGCCAACGAATTCATAATGGTTGTTGCGTCTCATTGTCAATAACAAACAAATCAATGCATAAAAAATCTTTCTGCCGCCTTTATCCATGCTTGACACTTTTAAATCACGTCTGTAACATCTTTTCAAAATATATACTGATTTGACTGCTTTGTAATGTAATTATTTATACACTTGTTCGTTATTGACAGTATGAGACACAACTTTTATGAATTTGTTGGCACGAGCTTGTAAACAGTCGTTATCCTGCGAATAATTTATTTTGATAATGGATTAATTCACTTTAGAAGGATCAAATTCTGTGGTCGAAATGTTGTAAGACTGTGATTTACAACACAAATAGTTTGTTGACTATTCATTTACTTATTCCTTGGCTATAATTACTAAGTTATCTCATTTTTTGTTTTCTATTTATTATAGTTATACTATATGAATTCACTCATTTACCTTATCTTTTAATGTAACGTTTATTGGCAATAAATCACTCTTAAACTTTGATAATTTATTACAGACTAGTTCCTCTTGTTCTTTTAACTGACGATTCATCTATTGATGAAAAATATATAATAAATAATTTGTACAATATTTTTAAACAGAAATCTAACAGAAAATTTGTGATATATAGGACACGACTAACTTGAAAAGTTTTTGAACGCTTTAACTGTTTTTTTCCCTCGTTGTCAGATTTATCCGAAGCTGTCACAAGCAAATACGATGGTGAAGCACGAACACTTTTTGTTCTAATTATTTCTTTAAGTTCTTCATTTGAATCTAATATATAACACAAGCAACATGTATATATAAAAACAAAGAACAAAACCAGGCAAAGGCTATGGCTGCGTTCCGTTTCACGCATAATGCGCATAATGCATTGTTCATCTTTGTTGTTTATCTGATGTTAAATAAAGATGAAAGACGCATTATGCGCATTATGCGTGAAACGGAACGTGCAGCCTATTACGTTCCGTTTCACGCATGATACGCATGATATATTGTTCATCTTTGTTGTTTATCTAACGTACGATAAACGAGGATGAACGATGCATCATACGCATCATGCGTGAAACGGAACGTAACCAAAATCGAATAAAAGTTGTAATATTTATTATATATATACCTGATAGTAACAAAATCGTTGCTACATACGGTTCTTCGCCTACTGTTTCTTCCACTTGATACTTTAAAATTTTCTTGTGTGACTCTGGTTTAAAATTCTTGATGCAAGATGTGGGAATAATTTTTTTTTTGTCTTTATTTTTCCCAGATAACAATTTTATATAAGCGTACATTTTTATCTAAACAAAGAAATAATTTTTATCTAAATGTTTCTACTAAATACAAGTACAAAAGCGTCACCACACGTGTTTATAATCGTGTACCTTGCAAATATGTGAATACTGCGTATTAAGGCTATTCTACAATTGCGTAAGCGTAAGGTTGTAGGAGTAGGAGTAGTAGTAGTCATAAATGTTTTACAACGGATCAATCTACAATAGAGTAAAGATACGTTGTAAACTTGATTACAGCAACCGATCAGAGTGCAGTAAATTATGGCGGTGTGCGGCATGATGACGTGAACAGCACTCTGATTGGTTGGCTCTTACGTTCACATCTGTTGTAGTCGTGAAAGATGAAATTCAACCATCTTCCACAACACGCTCTACAACCGGAAGTACCGCTTTACAACGACGCCTTACACACTCTTACAACCACTTACGATCACGCTTACGCAATTGTAGAATAGCCTTTACGTGTCCCGGCCGCCACTCGATCCTTTCTGCAAATGTTCACTATCATGGCCGCGGCCACGAGCACATCACGTGATCATAGAGCATGCGTATGGGACTACAGAGCGTGCGCATAGTGTTCCGTCGCTTTTTCGGTATGACAGATTTCTTAACCTTAATTCGTCAACTTTAATAACGATTAGTATCTCGATCGCTTTTCTGATGCACGCTTATTCTTGTCAGATTTATTCGTTTTAAGCAAAATCGCGTCAAATACGCATAATTACATCGATATTTGAGGTGCGGGATCTAAATGAAACAATTACTTTTTTATAAATATATGTGAAAGTGAGCCTGATTGAAAAAGTAAAGTATATATTATATATTATACATTATCGGGTAAGTATATTTTAATAAAATCAACCCATATTTTTTGTAATTAAAGTAAAATAATAAAGTGTATAACATAAAATTTTAAGTGCATAATGTATTATGTACACATAATAATTACATTTTATAATTCTTTTTATATAAAAAATATATTATAACTAATAATTAATACATAATTAATACTCCAGCTATATTTTGATTAAAAGAAATAAAAATAAAATAACTATATATGTACATAATTTGAATTTTATTATTGCTAAATATGTTTTCAGATAATGAGTGATTCGTCATCATGTGATTCTAATTCTGATAATGATATAAATAATGCAGTTCCCAAAAAAGTAAAACGACGTTACAAAACAGGATTGTATAAAGATTATGAGACTCACTTCAGAGATAATTTATCTTGGGTTACTAGATCAAAGTGGGATTCTTTTACGAGTTATGAACATCAATTAGCTTTTGTGCCAGGTAAAAAATATTCTAATATATATGTCAAAATAATGTAACATTAAAATATTGAACCGTCGACATTATTGTAAAAAAAACAGTTTAATATGGAGAGTAATGTATAAAATAAGTAATTTTTATTACTAATTTTTTTAGAAAGCAGTAATTTTTCTAACTTGAATAATGAGCAGAACCGTGATTGTTGTATTAGAAGTGAGAATAATTGTGACATGAGAATGAATAATAATGAAGCTAGTAGTAATAATTCCACAGCGATTCGCTCTCCAGAATATAAACCTGACTTAAATATTGAAGGTATGTACACGCTGTGGCCCTGATTTACAGTTTTTAAAATAAAGAATTTATATTTCGCACAGTTTGAAGTAGAAATCCTGTAACTTAGATTTTTCAAAGATTTGTAAAATGAAAAGTTTATTATATCTACTTTATTTAAAAAATCTTCTAACCTATAGAAACTTTATTTTCATTATCGAGGCATCCACGTAGATCTAATATTATATATAGCTAGTTTAACCAATTAAGTTCTACCCTAGTCTATATAGTATTATCTAATAATGTAGTCTTCCACAAAGACATTCCAATAGTTTCTATGGACGCCTATTTTCTACTAGTAAGGTACTCATTTCGATTATTGTCAGAATCAATAATGTATAATCAAGGCATTTATTGCGTTATAGATACATTTGAGTATAATGAAATTATTCATATAAACAATGAAGACGAGGACAAAGAAAATGAAGATGCCAGCAGTGTAGAAGACAATAGTGAAGATGATGACAAACATATGAGTGAGAGTAGTTCAAATGGCTATGATTCTGATAACAATGAATTTGATAGTGATGATTATGATGCGAATATCAGTGACGACGAGACTAATGGGTCATTTGATGATAATACTATAATGTTTGAGAAAACTAATTTAACTATTCGTGACATAATGACTTTGATAATGGGATTCTCAATTCGATTTAGACTGTCAGATTTAGGAAGACAAAAACTGATTGAGTTAATAAAATTAATTGCAGGACCCGAGTTCAAAGATATAAATATTTCAAAGTATAGATTACAACAAAGATTTGACCCACCAGACGATAAAATAAATTATCATTATTATTGTAATTCTTGCAACAAAGAAATTTTATATTCAATATCAAAATTAAATTTTAAGAATTATATAAAAACATGTTCAAAATGTGATACAAATAATAAAATAACGTTAAAATCTACAAACTATTTTACGTCTATTAATTTAACATATCAGTTAAAAATGTTATTTGAATCTCCCTACATTAAACAAGAAATTTTTAATTTTATTAACTCAGTGACAGTAAATCAGTGTAACGTTGATAGCACAAAGATTATGAGAGATGTTAATGACAGTAAATTATACAACAAAATTAACAATAGAAATACCTGTTACTTAACTTATAATATAAGTACCGATGGTGCACCACTGACAAACAGTGGAAAACGAGGCTTTTATCCACTTTCAGTACAACCAAATTTTGTATCACCTATCAGTAGATTTAAACAAATTCTACTATGTGGAATACTAACTTGTACAAAAGAACCTACAAGTGACATAGCTCAATTATTTTTTTCTACCTTTATCGATGAAGCAAAATTATTGTATGAAAATGGTATCGAAGTAACTAATTTAAAAAATGAATCGATTATTGTAAAATTTTGTCCATTAGCTTACTGTGTAGACTCTGTATGTCGACCAATCTTGCAAAATAGAATGCAATTTAATGGGTATTATGGTTGTAGCTGGTGTTACCATCCAGGATGTTATGTTAAAGAAGTTTCAGGTATTAGATATCCTTTACGAGATATCGATCCCGAATTAAGATCTCATGAAAGTCATTTAAAGGATATAAAAACTGTTACTTTATCAAATAAACGTCAAGAGAGAGGAGTAAAAGGAAATACTGCTTTAATTCAAATTCCATGTATAGATATCGTGTGGTCCTTTTCTTTTGACTATTTACATACTATCCTTTTTGGTATTGAGCAGCAGTTATACAATAAGTGGACATGCCCAAAATCACAATCAATGTTTAAATTACGTAATGCGGATGTCAAAGCTATTGAAAAACGTCTGTTATCTATTACACCTACCCAGGATATACATCGACTTCCACGATCACGAAAAGAAAAGTTAAAAGGTGCTGAAGTGAAAACATGGATATTAGTCTACAGTCTACCATGTTTGGAAGATATCCTTCATGATACAGCTCTTAAACATTATTCATTACTCGTCAGAATTTTGTACACTTTATTAAAAACAACAATCACCGAAGAAGAATTAGTACAATGCGAATATGACGCCCTAAAGTTTGTTGGTTATTATCAGGTTTATTACGGAGTTGAAAGTATGACATTTAATGTTCATATTTTATTGCATGTTGTACAATCAGTTAGGCAAACTGGTCCTCTTTGGAACAATTCGACTTTTCCGTTTGAAGGAAATATTTTTCAATTAAAGCAATTGATAAATGGTCCTAACAAGATGGATCAGCAAATAGCGAGGAAACACTTACAACAATTACATTTCAAAACAGGAAATGTTAATTACTCGTCAAATATTATTAAAAATTATTGTACTGATATATTTAGGCATAAAAATTTGTCAACTTATTTTTATTGTGGTGAAGATGTTGTTTTTACGGGAGCAAGCTACTCCAAGAAAATTGATGGACAATATTGCCGTGTATTTAAAAAATGTATTTATAACGGTAAAGTTTTCCATAGTATAAAATATACAAAAGTAAAACGTACTAATGATACAATGATACAATTAAAATCAGGACATTTTGGTCGGATAATAGATATTATAGAAAAAGAAAACAAATGCTATCTTGCACTTTCAAAAATTGTTACATTTTCAGAAGATCCTTTTATTGTAACGCACATAAAAAAAATTAGAACCGAAGATTTTCAAAATTATAAAATTGTTCCTATTACAGATGTACTTTCAAAAATAATTTCTGTAAACATTAATAATCTTGAATTTTTATGCAAATTACCAAATACTTTTGAAATACAATGATATGTTTCCCAAAACTGTTTAAAATATGTTTAACTGTACAATATGTAATATTAAATGTTAATTACATTATGAAATATGTATAAATAATGTATATTATACATAAAATATACAATATTGTAATTATTATGTAACATTATTACACATGATTATTGTATTTATTTATAAAATAAAGTTTTCTTTTTATATTTTTTGTTCATTAGTCTCTTATACGTATATTTTACAATAATGTAAGAAGTGAGACCTAAAATGTTTTAATCTACCGCGGTGGCATCTGAGAGACCCACTTGATATTAAAATATTTATAATTTTCTGTAATTATATTATGTTTTAAAGCTTCTAAACTTAATGTAAATTTAAAAAAATATTCTAACGTTTATAATCTACAAATTTTTATCCAAAACTATTTACTCGTTTAATAAATATAAATAATTTTATTATTAAACCCAAGAAGAACCTGGTTATGCAAATTTTCAAAAAATAATTTTTTGCTTTAAAAAGTAGCTTTTCTTCCAGATTTATGTATTTTATGAACATTAGATACATTACATTACTGAATATGTTATTTGTATGTACTGAATATATATACTGAATATTTTATTTGCTAATTATTATAATAAAATTATTTTTTCTTATACCACTGACGTAGCTATAATGGTTTCACATAACGTTTATTAAATCATCATTTTTATAAGCTTGATAAATACATTACTTTAAAATAAAGACTGACAAAATCTTGTCGTGAGTGTTATATCTTGCACTAAAATTCTATACTATCTTACAATAAAAATAATAATTTCTTTGAAAATTTTATGAAAAAAGAATGTTATCAAATAGAATATATATTTAAAATATGTTAAAAAGTAAAAGCATTTATATTACTTTTTAACTTATAAAAACTTATAAATGTATTTTAAGTCTTTATTATTTCTATTTTTTCTGATTTTCTATTACGTAGTACAAAATATATATTAATGTTTTCTTAATCTACAAATTTTTATTAAAAAAGTTTATGAGTAATTCAATAATTTTATTTAAATTATAATTTTAAAGAAACATAAAGTTTATTAAACTACTAACAGCATCTAAATAAAGGTAACATAAAAATACAATTTTAATGGAGGTAGAATTGTACAATTGAAACAAATAGCGTTAGATTAAAATTAAATTGTAAAAACCACATTCAATCCAATTCAAAATTGTAAAAATAGTAAAAATATTTCTAACAATTAAAACCGACAGCGTCTGATTGAAGTTATTTCGAAAATACCGTATTTAATCCAATTAAAATTTAAGCACAATTTAACAAACAAAACCGATAGTGTCCGGTTAAACTACATTCGGAAATACCCCATTCAATCCAATTCAAAATTTTGGAATTATGTGTACAATCCAAACCAATATCACTCGATTGAAGTCAATTCGGAAATGTCATACTCAATCCAAGTCAAGATTGTGCATATAATTTAAAAAATAAAACCGATAGTGGCCGATTGAACTAAATTCGGAAATATCACATTCAGTCCAATTCAGAAGGCTGAAAATACTTGTTTAGTCAAAACCAATAGCGCCCAGTTGAAATCAATTCGGAAATACCAGATTCAATCCAAGTCAAGACTGTGCATATAATCTAAAAATCAAAACCCATAGCGCCCGATTGAACTAAATTCGGAAATATCACATTCAGTCCAATTCAAAATGTTGAAAATACTTGTCCAGTCAAAACCAATAGCGCCCAGTTGAAGTCAATTCGGAAAGACCATATTCAATGCAATTCAGGATCAACTCAACAATTTAATCCAATAACACCCGATTAAAATTAATCCGGAAGTACCATATAGAATCCAATCCCAATTCACTTGATATTGAAACCGATTGAAGTTCAATCGGGCGTCCGATTTAACCAACTAAATCCGCATTGATAACGAGTGAAATTTACGAATTTAAATGCGGTACTAATTGGTTTTAATTGGTCGTTTTTAGCAGGGTATGTCCGATCGGGACGATGTGCAATCGAAACTGTGTCCAATTGAGTCCGTGTCCAATCGGGACTGTGTCCAATCGGCAAAGATTACTGTATCCAATCGCTTATGTGCGCAATCGGGACAGTCCCAAATATCCCATAGAGCTATGGAAGTTTAATGGACGTCTATCTAACTTCCATCATGGAAGTAAACATCCAATGGAGATATGGAAATTTACAAGATTTCTAATTAACGTCCATCTGACTTCCACCATGGAAGTAAACATCCAGTGGAACCATGGAAGTTTACTGGATCTCCAATGGACGTCAATCTGACTTCCACCTTAAACATGGACGTCCCATGGATCTATGGAGATTTAGTGGACGTACATTGGACGTCCATTGGATGCCAATTTCTATGTGGGTTCCTTTTTAACATTTCTGTGAACTTCGAGAATAATATACTAAATACAATTACGATATAGAGAGAAATGTAAGCGATATAAAATTTAATTTTACCTTTGATTCAATGTACATACACTAGCAAGGCTGCGTTGAGTGTGTTGAGAAACATAATCCGCGCAGATTTTCCAGATTCGACTCGATTGTCAGCACATGATGTAATAAGAAAGATGAACCAACTCACGTATGCGCAGTAGTTGATGTCTCGACCAATAAGAATTGGGTCCAAATGTTCGAAATCAAATATGGCTGCAGCTGATGAGAAGGTTATGTGTATAGTAGTAGTGAGCACAGTGAGGGCCACCGCACAAGCTCTTCCGTAACGTGTTACGTTACGTTAAGTACTGGATTTAAACTTAGGCCCACACGTAACCTTAAACTTTGGTCAACGCACAAAAAAAACCGTAACGTAAGTAAGAATAAGATGAATCGTGTGTGATCGAGGTAAATGTACAATATATTTTATAAGTTTTGAAGTTTTTTAAATTTTGTTAATTAATAATATTATTTTTCATATTTATCATAATAAGGTTTTATGTGTGTATATATATATATATATATATATATATATATATATATATATGTACACATATGATAACTTTATTAAAAATAAAAACTAGAAAAGAGGTTATATCTCATATTTTAACATTATCTAAGTACGAAAATAGACTACGTAATTACAACAGTATTATAAATAAATATATAACTTTGTTATAGATACAAAATTTATTTTCGCATTTAGATAATGTTACATTATATTACCTTTTATTTTTAAATAATTAGATTTCCGTAGATTTTTTATTTATAATATTATTTTTATTATTGTATTTTACATATGATTTTATTTATAATATTTTAATTTTATAACTTTAATTTTATTTCAGACAATTTACCTTATATATAAAAATTAAGTATAACAAAAAGAAATTTTGCTTTTCATCATTAAAATTATTTTTTTTATTACCCACTTTTTAATTTAAAGAACACGGTTAGTATTATACATATTATATGTAGGGTTTGTTCTATGCGTAGCGGCCAATAGGGTTCGAGGCGTAGCGGTCAATAGAGTGTAGCGAGTGCAATGCGAGGCGAAAAGCGAACAACTTTGCGAACGTACGAGCGAGTGTGTGTGTGAGCAGAAGAGCGATCGAGCCATGTAGAAGACTCTCTTGAAGTCCGAATAAAGTCAGATTGTGAAATCAAAGAGCACGCATTTCCAATAATTCCCACATATATATACTACCCTTACGGAAAAAACACTCTAATTTTGAGAGTTTACACTCAAAATTGAGTGTTAATACTCGATTTTGGGAGTTTACTCCTAAATTTAGGTGTATACGCTCAAATCTTGAGTTTTACACTAAAGATTGAGTGTTTATACTCGAACATTGAATGTGTACACCCAATGATTGAGTGTTCATACCAAAGTTTGGATTTAAATACTAAATATTTGAAAGTATACTCTCAACATTTGGATATGACACTCAATAAATGAGTGTATACTTCCAATATAAGGTGTGAACACTGAAACGTTGAAGACACTCAACATCTATTGGTTGAAGGTATACACTTAATATTGCGTGCGCACTCTCAAACATTAGATTAGAAAATGTTAAATAAAAACAAAAGCAGGAAAAGCAAGTTCAACCGAAATTAAAATTAATCTGCATTGGTAAAAATGGACATAAAACGAATATCTAAAATAAACATTCAACTATAGAGTGTTCAGCTGGCTTTGAGTATTAATTTGAGTATTACTTTCAACTTGGATGTTTGCCATCTAATTGAGTGTTAATTTTAGTGTTATTCTTAAATTTAGGATTAACATTGAAATTAACACTCAATTATATGGCAAACATTTGAGAGTAATAACAAGTTGAGAGTAATAACACTCTAATTAAAAGTAAATTAAAGAACGAACACTCAAGTTGAGTGTTTACACTGAATTGAGTGTTTACCTCTTGTCCCAAATTATACTCAATTTGAGTATTTTTTTAAGTGTTATTTTTAGTGTTTTTTCCGTAAGAGTATATATGACTTTATATGTAAATTTATATATATTAACATTTATATTTATATTAAATTTGTATTTTATTCCTACTACTATTATTTATTTATGACTCCAATTACATATAATTTTAATTTTGAGATTTGAGAGAAAATTCTATTTCTATTTTAACTTACATATTTACAGAGTGAAAATGGAGCACAAATTAATTTTTTTTATTGCAAGTGTTTTTTTTAATGTAATACATAGGAAGAAAACAATTAATATTATATACATAATTTTTTAATGAAGTTTTTACATATAAAGTTTGAAATATTAATATTTATATTTACACTGAATTGTTATTTAATAACTCGTAGAAAAAATTATGTAAAAATTATTGCATAAAAAATTGCATATTTTGTGCATGAATTTCTGCAGTTTTTACAGATTTTTGTACAAAGTTTTCACTTTCAGAATTTTTCTGCAGAACATTTTGCAGAATTTTATGTAATTTTTTTTGAAGACCAAAAACTTCAGAAAGCATTACATAAAATTCAACAAAATATTTTGCAGAAAAATTCTGAAAACAAAAAATTTGTACAAAAATCTGTAAAAACTGCAGAAATTTATGCACAAAATATGCAATTTTTTGCGCAATAATTTTTGCATAATTTTTTCCTATGGAATGTATTTGAAGATATCTGTTTTTTAGTTTTTTATGCTATCCCCGATGGAAGTATTTTATTGAAAATTTCTTTCAATTGACCCATTTCATTGAAATTCGTTAAATTCATTAAAATTTATTAAAACTGATTTAAATTATTAAAATTTTATAAAATTTATTAAATTTATTTTATTGTTATTTAACAAAAAAATAAATTATATGAATTTTAATGAATCTTAAAGAAACTTTAATAAATTTTAATTAATTTCAATTAAATGTAACGAATCTTATTGAATCTTAGTGAAAAGGGGTCAATTGAAAGAGATTTTCAATAAAATTTTCAGTAATATATTTCCATCAGGGATGTATAGGATATGTATTAAATTATTATGTAATTTTAGATTGAACAGGATGTTAACTTAAAGAAAAAAACTTTTATTGTTAATATTATTATTTATAATAATAATTAAAAAAATAAAAAACAAAAGGAAACATAAAATATGGGCCAACAGAAGATGGTACGTAAGACCCATTAATAGAAAGAGACAACAACAAGGGGAGTACCATAATTTATTTAAAGAGCTCAAAGGATCTAAGGACAACGATATGTTTTTTGAATACAGCAGAATGTCAATGCTGCATTTTGAAAAGTTATTACATCTTGTACAGCCTCGTCTTATTAAAAGAAGTAAAAGAGCTCTTATTCCAGAAGAAAGACTTCTTATTGCGCTGAGGTAATTATACTCTCTGACACGTTTGCGTGTATCAATATGACTAGATTTATTAAATTTTTTTATAAATTTTGTTATAATATATACAAAAAGCTTTTAATTTAATTAGCTATCAAGTTTTATTACTTAATTATGTGTTTAAATATAAATATATAAATATACATATTGAATATTTTTTACAGATATCTTGTAACCGGGAATTCAATAAGTTTCATTGCTTTTTCTTTTCGAGTTGGTCAATCTACAGTAAGAAATATAATAAAAGAAGTCTGCGTTGTAATTTCTAACACTCTAAGTTCTTTGTATTTGACGGTTCCAACAGAAGAAGAGTGGAAATCGATTACTGGTGGATATTGGAACACATCCCTTATGGAAAAAACACTACAAATAACACTTTAAAAAATACTCAAGTTGAGTATAATTTGGGACAAGGGGTAAACACTCATTTCAGTGTAAACACTCAACTTGGGTGTTTGCTCTTTAATTTACTTTTAATTAGAGTGTTATTACTCTCAACTTGAATGTTCGCCACCTAATTGAGTGTTAATTTCAATGTTAATCCTAAATTTAAGAATAACACTGAAATTAACACTCAATTAGATGGCAAACATCCAAATTGAAAGTAATACTCAAATTAATACTCAAAGCCAGCTGAACACTCTATAGTTGAATATTTCGGTTGAACTTGCTTGTCTTGCTTTTGTTTTTATTTAACATTTTCTAATCCAATGTTTGAGAGTGCACATTCAATATTAAGTGTATACCTTCAACCGATAGAAATTGAGTGTACATCCCCAACGTTTCGAGTGAGCCTCAGATGCGCACAGTAACAAACGGACACCACCAATCAAATTCTATAAATTCATCCTAACCCTAACCAACCCAGCAATCTGATTGGTGGTGTCCGTTTGTTACTGTGCGCATCTGGGACGCTTCCCTTTCAAATATTCAATATTTAAATCCAAACTTTGATATGAACACTCAATCTTTAGTGTAAATACTCAAGCGTATACACCTAAATTTGGGAGTAAACTCCCAAAATCGAGTATTAACACTCAATTTTGAGTGTAAACTCTCAAAATTAGAGTGTTAAGTTTTTTCCGTAAGAGATGGCAAATGCCAAATTGCTTTGGAGCAGTGGATGGCAAGTATATTAAGTTAAAATGTCCACCAAACTCTGGTAGTTGCTATTATAATTATAAGAAATATTTTAGTATTGTGTTGATGGCTATTTGTGATCATTTATATACAGGGTGTAATGTAATCGGAAGCCATCCCGTAATGGAAAGATAGACGGGATCGAGATGAACATAAAAGTCCAATATTGTCTTGGGTTAGGTCTATCAATAATCGAGATATAAATTTTCCAAATTGTACGAATGAGAGCGCGCCGTGTGAAGAGCCGAGACGCTCGAGCTGTAGCGCGGCCCACTGTGTCGAGCATTGGCTGCCGGCTTCGGGGGGAAGAAGGAGAAGCGGTGCCGCTGCCTGTGCTTCGCCGCCCTCGCGTCTCACTGCACCGCGCCAATACTCGTGGCAATGGCAGCTATGCACATTCGCGATTACTTGACAAATTAGGACAGTTAGCAAAGATATGACAAATTAAAACCGTAATAAACTGCTGTGATTAAGAAAGTCGAAAGAGCGAAAGCGATAGATACTTATGGAATCTACAAATAATCTAATTTCTATCGTAATTGTGAATAAGTAAATTAATAAAAGTTTTTCGTACATTCACGAAAGATTCTTTCTTTTTCTTAAATATCTTATTTACAGTATCATACAATTCTAACTTTGTTTCTTATCGAATTGTGTCGTACTGTTAAATCTTTGATGAAAACATTAATAAAAAATTAACATAAATTTACAATTGATTCTTAAAGTGATAATTTTATTTTATAAGTGTATTATAATATTTGCCGCATCAAATTCTCTCATCGTTTCTTATTGTTTTTTTTCCATGGAATGTTAAATTAACAAAGGTTTATCACAATTAATATCTACGATTGATTCTTCATACATTCTCATTTCGTAAATATTTAATTAGAAAATTATAAAATGCGCGATATATCCATATAATATGTTACACTCATTGTTCATAACACGATAGAAAAATATCTCTTGATGTAACGATTTCACAATAGATTATGCCTTCTACGATAATTATGCTTAAAGATGTTCAATATCAAATGTTATTAATATAACGAAGAGTTTTTCTTTCATAACGATAGGGAACTCGGAATTTCTTTTATCTTTAATTACATTATTAATTACGACAGATTTTTACTGATTGATTCAGAATAGATATCAAGAAAAATACAAAAATCTAATTGGTTTCTCTTTCGTAATCCATTACTTGTCTGAAAAAAAAAAGAATTTCAAGAAGTGATATCATTGTCTATCGTTCTCTCGTTTCCTGTTAGGAAAGTATATTTTCTCGTTAGAATATGACAAAATATCTACGGAGACATCGTGTTTAATAGTTCTGTTGGAATATTTCGTAAACTTAAGTTCTCTATTGTATGATAACGAAAGAAAACGCTTTGTTGTTAACCATACTGGTGACATTAACATCTCCAAGTATAATTACGATCGTATCGTATAATTTAATCACGAAATCGTTAGATCAGGCATGATACAAGATATTTAAGGAAAAGAAAGAATCTTTCGTGAATGTACAAAAAACTTTTATTAATTTACTTATTCACAATTACGATAGAAATTAGATTATTTGTAGATTCCATAAGTATCTATCGCTTTCGCTCTTTCGACTTTCTTAATGACAGCAGTTTATTATGGTTTTAATTTGTCATATCTTTGCTAACTGTCCTAATTTGTCAAGTAATCGCGAATGTGCATAGCTGCCATCGCCACGAGTGTTATTTAGATTATTTAGGATTATTTAGATTGTTTATCCGACAAATCTATCCGAAGCGAGACAGCGAACTAATGCTTCGGATGAGAGTTCGCCCTGATTTGCGGAAGCAACTATATCGTTAATGTAATATTTACACGAGAATAACTGTAAAGTATCGCTACTATAATTTTTGAGAATTCAGCGGACCTGTCCTTTTGGCGAGAGATAAGCAGTTAATGCCAAGAACGAGATTAACCCCGGATCCGCTGACCTTTGTTATTCACTTTGAGTTTTTGAATATAATCGAGAATACCGGCGTTCCGGCTGATCCGGACCACTGAATGAATCCGACGGGCATCGACGGACCTCGCTCGGCTGATAGGCGCGTCTCCTAGAAGACTGCAACTGCAGGATCGAAGAACTCAGGACAACGCTTGGTCGAGCGGTCGGCGTTCCGGTCAGGAAACCTTGACTCTGCTGGGAAGGATCCCGATCCGATCTCGCACGGAATGGCAGGGTTGGAAAATCGGGTCTTCAAAGGAACTCGCACAAGAATGGTACGACTTGATGATTGGACCTCCAAGGAACTCGCACAGGGATGGCTAGGATGGACAGTTTGGGCCATCTGGCGACAACCCATCATCATCTCTCATTCAAGGTTACCATGTCTCAGCAGACCGGGAACTTCATGATCTTCTTCAACAATTCTGGAAACTCGACGAACTTCCATTCGTCTCTGGATCATCGTTATCGACTGAAGAGCAAGAATGCGAACGACATTATAAACTTACTCATACTCGTAACCAGCAAGGAAGGTACATCGTTCGTCTTCCTTTTAAGCAACCTGCGGAAAAATTAGGAGACTCTCGCTACAAGGCCTTACAAGTTATGACCAACTTATCGAAAAAATTTACATCTGATCCCGCTTATGCGCATTCTTACAGTAAATTCTTAGAAGAATACGAACGCTTGCAACACATGAAACGCGTTCCGGAAACGCAAGCGGAACCTCAATTTTCTTACTACCTTCCTCACCACGGTGTTATACGAGAAAGCAGCATCACTACAAAATTACGAGTGGTGTTTAATGGATCAAGCCGCACGAGCACCGGAGTATCGCTCAATGATATACTGCATACCGGAGCAAAACTACAAATTGACGTTTTCGAAATCCTTATTTGGTTACGACAATTTCGGTACGTTTTTTCTTCAGATATAGAGAAGATGTATCGACAAATCAACGTATCTGAAGAAGACTGGGATTTTCAAAGAATTCTTTGGAAAAATCAAACAAATGAAATTGTTTCTTACCAACTAACGACTGTCACATACGGACTAGCCTGCGCACCGTTCTTAGCTCTTCGAACATTAGCTCAATTAGTCGAGGACGAAGACACAAAATTCCCGCTTGCAGTTCCATCTATGAAACGAGGACGATATGTAGACGATATCTTCGGAGGAGCTGACACCATCGCTGAAGCAAAAGAAATCGTACAGCAATTAAATCAATTATGCATGGCGGGCGGCTTTCCTCTTAGAAAATGGATGAGCAATCATACATCGGTTATCAACTCTATACCATCTGAACACAGAATTGATTTTTCAACCATTGAATTTGAAGATGCCACGATGATTCATGTATTGGGACTCTGCTGGAATCCAGTAAAAGATAATTTTCAATTTTCAGCTACTGTAACAACTCCAAAAATCATTACCAAACGCACTGTTCTTTCAACCATAGCAAAAATTTTTGATCCTCTTGGACTTCTTGCCCCAATTATCATTACAGCGAAAATTTTCATTCAGGAATTATGGTCAATAAAACTAAGCTGGGATGATACATTGCCTTCACTACCGTCAAAGAAATGGACCGCATTCTTAGAAGACCTAAAAGAGATTCCAAAATTAAATTTTCCACGATGGATCGGACTTCAATCTGGTAACATTTTCGAGCTACACGGATTTTGCGACGCTTCACAACGTGCCATGTGCGCTGCTGTTTATTTACGCATAACCACTCAAGACGGAAACATCACTACCCAATTACTCTGCTCAAAGACAAAGGTCGCACCTTTAAAAAGACTAACTATACCCCGACTTGAACTCTCTGCCGCAGTTCTACTAACTAAACTTATTTCCAGCACTCTTCGCATTTTAGAAATCAACCGCGTTCCATTATTCATGTGGACGGACTCAGCTATCACTTACACTTGGCTCAATAATCATCCTTCCAGGTGGAAAGACTTCGTTCACAACCGCGTTTGTTTTATTCACGAAACAATACCTCAAGCAATTTGGAAATTTATCCCTGGAGCCGAAAACCCGGCTGATTGTGCTACCAGAGGATTAACGCCGTCACAATTGCTCGAATATTCTCCTTGGTGGTCAGGACCACGATGGCTTGCTCAAGAACCTTCAGTTTGGCCACAGATATCACAAATACCTTCTCACAAAGAAAATCTTGAAGAAAGACCAACGCAAGTCTTCGTTACTAATATAAAATCAAATATTCTCTGGGATCTAATATATCGATACTCTAATCTGACCCATCTCTTACGCATCACAGCTTTGTGCATGCGAGCCATTGCTCGTTTTAAAAGGACTCAAAATTCATCGTTAAATAATCCCATTACAACACAAGAGATTGAAATCGCACGGATCTATTGGGTTAAATCAATACAAAGGTTTGCATTTCCTCAAGAAATAAAAATTCTCGTCAACGGCAACCCCCTGCCACGCTCCAGCCCTCTTCTACGAATTGCTCCTTACATAGATGCCTCTGGATTACTCCGTGTTGGAGGCCGTCTCGAATTTTCTCGTTTACCTGAAAACGCAAAACATCCGTTGGTTCTTCCACGAGAATCACCACTAAGTTCATTAATCATTGAAGACGCCCATCGACGTACCATGCATGGAGGCACGCAATTAACTTTATCTCATATTCGAAACAATTACTGGATTATAGGAGGGCGAGCACCAATCAGATCCTTCATATTGAAATGTGTACGATGCGCAAGACATCGCCAACAACGAGCGCAACAAATCATGGGTCAACTTCCTCCCGAACGACTTACTTCATCTCGTCCTTTTCTTCACTCTGGAGTTGACTATGCTGGGCCATTCCTCTTAAAAAACTGGAGAGGAAGAAATTCCCGCACTTACAAGGCTTACATTGCTCTCTTCGTGTGTCACGCTACATCAGCCATTCATCTCGAACTCGTAACTGACTGTACTACCGACGCCTTTATCGCCGCATTCAAGCGGTTTACATCAAGAAGAGGAATATGTTCTACTTTGATGAGTGACTGTGGCACAAATCTCAAAGGAGCCAGTTCTGAACTTAAAACGTTATTTTCTGCAGCTTCATCTGAACTTGGACGTCTAGCTACTTTACTCGCGAATGACGGCACTCAGTGGCGATTCAATCCTCCTTCTGCGCCACATTTCGGTGGAAAATGGGAGGCAGGTGTCAAATCTGTCAAGCACCATTTTAAAAGAGTATTAGGCAATCATTTGTTGACATACGAAGAGATGAATACATTTCTCACTCAAATAGAAGCAGTTCTCAATTCAAGACCTCTCTGTGCACTCACCAACGATCCAGACGATTTCAAATAAACTAAAAAAATAACTTTTATAATAAAAACAAAATAAAAATTAAGTACAAAACTTTGTAACATTAATGAGTAAGTTTCTACCGAGAGTTTAAATCAGGTTAGAGTCAGGTCAATTAGCCAATACCCAGACAGCACACGGATATCCTAACGACCATAAGATGTCCTTAACGGATATTGAGAATATCCACAGGACATCCGTTTTACGTCCTTTGGACATTCTATGGACGTCCATGGGATATTGGTTTATGAAACTGGTGGACATGCTATATCCGTAAAATATGTCCGATGGACGTTCTATGGATGTCCTATGGACGTTCTATAGATCAATTGTGTCCCTCTTTTGGTCGAAAAAAGAAACAAAAAAAAACGAAAAAGAAAAAAAAACGAAAAAGAAAAAAAGAAACAAAAATAAAAAACAAAACGAAAAAGAAACAATATATTATAACAAACATTTAAAAAAATACCAATAATTAATAATGTTAATAACAAATAAAAAAATAATATGTATTATTTCATATTATTTCATATTATATCTAAAAGTGGAACAATTAAAATAAACCTTTTGAAAATTAAAAATAATATAATTTATTATTATTTATAAATTAACGTTAATTATAAATATTGTAAATAAAATATATATATGTATATATATAATAAAAATAATAAAGATAAATTATATAAAAGTAAGATACAAGTGCGGATATAAATCAAATATCCAGCATAGAACGTTCTGTATAGAACACCCGTTTAAATTCCAATAATGGACATCCAATGAATGTCCATTTTATGTCCATGGACATGCGGACCCGAATTGGACTTAAAATGGACGTCCTTGAAACATCCAGTGCTATTTGGGTATATATATATATATATATATATATATATATATATATATATATAATATACATATATATATCATACAAATATATATATACCATACTGTAATATTAAAAATTTTAATATATTTTATAACTAATAATATTAACGTGTAAATATTGGACTCCACGTTGTCGCAACAAAAAAGCAATGTTATTATGCATATACATATACACAAGCGGACAGAAATGATAGACATAATAACTGTACTAATTCAGATACATAATTTTTTTCAATGTGGAAGCATGTGAAAAACGGATATACTCCGAATAATATAGTTAGTAAGCTTATGCTCTGTTTATATATGTGTATTAGACTTTATACGCATTGCATTATCCTTTCCTTTCTAAAAAAGGGCATGGCATCGATACTCGCATCTCTCGAAGTATTGTTGTCGCTTTTCCGCGATGCCGATTAATTCTCTCGTTGCGCTTACTTCGTGTTGCGAGAGTAATCATTGCGATTGAATTTTAACAGCTGTCAAATTTGTATAAATGGTTATCTATACCGGAAAAGACGGGGAGAGACGGGGAGAGACGGGGTGAGACGGGGTGAGACGGAGAGAGACCGGGAGAGACCGGAAGAGACGGGGAGAGACCGGGAGAGACGGGGAGAGACGGGGTGAGACGGAGAGAGACCGGGAGAGACCGGAAGAGACGGGGAGAGACCGGGAGAGACGGGGAGAGACGGGGTGAGACGGAAAGAGACCGGGAGAGACCGGAAGAGACGGGGAGAGACCGGGAGAGACGGGGAGAGACGGAGAGAGACGGGGAGAGACGGGCAGAGACCGGGAGAGACCGGGAGAGACCGGAGAGACGGAGAGAGAGAGAGAGAAAGAGAGAGAGAGAAAGAGGGGGGGGGAGAGGAGAGGGGGGGAGAGAAGTGCGTGCATCCGTGCGTGTGTACACTGTGGAGTATTTTACTCAAACGAAAGATTTTCGAAAGTTAGTTTTCTCTATTGATTATTTTTTATTTGGTTATTTTTTAAATTTATTTATTTCTATATGTGCACGCGTACGTGTGCATGCATATGTCACAATATTATTTTATAACTAGCAATAATAGTTAATTAATTAATATACATAAAGTTCCAAAAAATGTTGATCTTATTTTATATAAAAAGATACATGTAATGTCAAAGTATTTAATAATTTATTAACAATTGTAACTTTTTTTGTACATTGTGAAGTATCTTACTCGAACAAAAGATTTTCAAAAGTTAGTTTTGTGTATTGATTTTTACAAAAGATGTTGATCTCATTTTATATGGAAAGGTACACATATAATGTCAAAGTATTTAATAATTTATTAACAATTGTAATTTTGTTTTTCAAACTATGTCGTCAATCTCTAATGCTAATTAAAGAAAAAAAAACAAGAAGAAGAAGAGTCAGAGCTGACAACATTTCGTTACATTTCAGTGTCAATATCATATTACTTTAAAGAAGATTTATGTATGTTGTGTATATTGTATTTCTTTTTTCCTTTTTTTATGTGTATAACATTTTTAAAGAAGAAAGAAAATTAGACAATAAATTAATGTATGTAAGTATGCTTTCTCTCTCTCTCTCTCTCTTTCTATTTCTTTTTCCTTTCTTTTTGTATATAATTATTTATTTATATAATTATTATTGCAATTGTTATTTTTAAAAAGTAAAAAACTAAATAGCGCGCGCGTAGCGCGCGCTTGTGTTGTTCTAAATTATAAAAATAATTGATAATCAATGAAATAAACATGTGAATATTATGTCGTAGACTCCGCATTGTCGCAACAAAGAGCAATGTTATTGAGTACATATCAAGAGGCACGGTAGTGCCTCGCGTCAAGGTACGCGCGCGAGTACTGCCATGCCTCTATTTACGCGAGACGCCGTTTGCGTGATTCCATAGATTATCGGATCTCAATAACGGCTGAATCGATTGATTTCTAGACAAGCTTAATGGACATCTTGTATCCGATTTATATAAAAAAGTGTTTTTATTTTTCCGCTACGTGACTTACGAGCAAAGATATCGCAATTTATAATTTCGCATCAAGAGTAAAATTTTTAAGAAACGTCGTCATTATCGTCGTCGCCCGGGACAGATGGTGAGGATTACTTTTGTTTTTCGCGCGATAGATAATTACGAACGTGACGGGGGCACGAGAATTGACAAAAAGTGCATGTTCGTATCCGTGAAAGAACAGAACAAGAAATTTTAGTGTCTTGATTGGCAGTTGAATCCACCTGTCGAGGTAATGGTTAATCCGCGCCGAATTTCACGGCGGTGATGTGACAGTTCGAGATTAGTGACGTGTTGACGGCGGCAGCAAGTTCTCGCAATGATCTACAAGAAATTATTGCACATTGCTTCGTCTTGGAAAATGTACGCGTTTTTAGTAAGTTTTTTGTGCGGAAAAAAAGAAACTATAAATTATATCTTTATAAAAACCGCCCACTCGGCATGTAATGTTTCTAAAATATTTTATTTGAAATATTACACTGTATACTGCAATCCCAGTGAACAATATGTTATCAAAAAGATCTCTAAAAGATATCTTGTTTCTAAAAATGATAACATAAAGAGACTTCTAAAAGATAACATAATGATGTCAGAATGTTAACCAATGCGCCGTTTTTTGAGAACAGAAAGATATCATAAAACTAATACCTAAAAGATTTCTTAAATCGGATATCTAAAAAATTTCTTAAATCGGATATCTAAAAGATTTCTTAAATCGGATATTTTTAAACTGCAACTAAAGATAAAAAAATAAAATAAAAATTTCATTTTTTAAAATTATTTTTATCAACAAAATACATACTAAATTTAGGTCAAATTTTTATTGATTAATTAAATTTAAATTAAATTATTTTATTTTATTCTTATTTGTCGCTGGTAGGTTTGAACCCGGAACCTTAGGATGACGAACCTTGTACTCTATCTGCTACGCCAATTTGACTTATCGATATGGGTACTTGTTATTGTCTTATACATATAATACCAATATGTTATAAACTGACGCAATTATATTATTTTTTATAAAAGCAATTAAATTTTGCAAAACATTAGAAATAAATAGCATTAATTTATTTACTTATTAATTTCATATTGTTAAATTTATCTTTTTCCATAATCTTAATAATTTGATGGAAATTGTGATCTATTTTTAGCATTAATACTTTGAAGCGTTCAAATGGTTAATTAGATTGTTTTTATTATTCTGTTTTTGTTCAGTACATGATAAATTTAGATTTTGTGCATTTTTTGTGCACAGTAATTGTAGGCAAACCGTTATTTTTGAAAACATTATCTTTATGATAATTTTTAAATAATATCAAATGGATTTCTCATTGAAGATATTATAATGTTATTTAATTTATGAGTCAACTACAACGCGCATGGACGGCTCAAAAATTGGACAGCATTGTGATATCTTTTATGAGATATCAAGTTGATATCATTTAACTGATATCATAAGGATAACATTTTCAAGAAACTTAAGTGAGACTGTTCAATGAAATATCTTAAAGACCTCTCTTAGTAGACGTCTCTGGTAAATGTTACCATTTTGACATCATTTTCAAGATATCTAAATGTTTTCTTTAAAAAGTTCTCTTAAAGTTTTCATTCTGACAAGCGTGTTGTCTGGGATATCACAGAAATATTTCACAACTATTTCTGCAACACTTCTGCAATGTTTCAATGTCCGCAATCATTTCAAGTGCAATCTTTTTGAAAGATTTTATATATTTCGATAATATTACTGAAATATTTCTGAAACATCTATGCAGATAGCAGAAACATTTCAGAAAATATCTTAAATACATTTTATCCAAGACATTGCAGATACACTTAAAAAATATTATTGTAATATAATAATAATACTTAAAACAGGATCAATGAAATTGTTAAATGTGAAGATAAAAATAAAATTGCTTATATTGGTTTATAGCGGGTTTTGGTACTGAATAATTTGTGTAATTTTTACTATTTCTTATGAATTATGTCGCATTCTTGTCAGTCTATATTTAGTGACTGTTTCAGGACTGATAAAATGCGCACAGTTCATATATATGAGTTAGAAATAATAAAAATTATACCAACATTTTTTAGCACCAAAATCTGTTATAGATCAATATAGGCGATCTTATTTGTATATTTATTTTTGATAGTTTCATCGGTCCTATTTCAATTATTATTATTGTATTACAATAATATTTGGATAAAGTTCCGAAAAGCGCAAACCTCTGATCGCGCTGAAATTTTAACCAAAGTTCACCTTGATTAGAGAAGAAAGTCCTTAAAAGAATTTTTGGCGACAAAGCCTTGTTTGCCCCCAGCCTTTTTCAAAGTTTTTACAGTTCTTGCTAAATATCTCCGAAAATATTAATTTTAGAGAAAAAAGTTTCAAACAAAAAATAAAGCTCATAAAGAGCTCTACAAAAAAGATTATATACATTTTTTACGTAAACCTATTATTTTGGCTGGTATGACCCGAAATAACTCGGCGAGAGTCAAATTGATCCCGTCAAACACTTTTTAAATTTCTGTTTTATTAAATATGCGAAAATTTTTTAATTTAAAGGTTATATATATTTATTTAACGTAAAAAAAAGTTTCATTACAAATTTGAAAAAAAGTAATTTTTTTACAGTTTAACATAAAACAGAAAATTTTTCTATAATCCCGTTTTGCGAGAAATATATCTCGTTTCGCGTGGAAATTCACAAAGGGTTGTGCAGAGAACGCGTGGGCGGGGAAGGGGCTCCGCCACTGCACCCCTCCCCGTAATTTTTTCTAACCTAACCCACACATTTTAAAGTCGATATTTGATTAATGCGAAAACATTGAAAACGAACAGCGTGGAAAGTCGCAAACCTATGTGGTACTGTACAAGCGTTGATGTCGTTTATTTTACGTTTTATAAATACAATACATATAATATTACCTTTTGTGTTGAACTATAGTAATATTTATGTTTTATTTTAAATTGTAGAAATATTTCTGTTTTATGTTAAACTGTAAAAAAATCACTTTTTCAAATGTGCAATTAAATTTTTTTTACGTTAAATAAATATATATAACCTTTAAATTAAAAAATTTTCGCATATTTAATAAAACAGAAATTTAAAAAAACGTTTGACGGGGTTAATTTGACCTCCGCCGAGTTATTTTGGGTCATAACAGCCAAAATAATAGGTTTACGTAAAAAATGTATATAACCTTTTTTGTAGAACTTTTATGAGCTTCATTTTTTGTTTCAAACTTTTTTCTCTAAAATCAGTATTTTTGGAGATATTTAGTAAAAACTGTCAAAACTTTAAAACTTAAAAACGAGGGCTGGGGGGCAAACGAGACTTTGTCGCCAAAAATCCTTTCAGAGACTTTCTTCTCTAATCAAGGGTAAGCTTTGATTAAAATTTCAGCGCGATCGGAGGTTTGCGCTTTTCGGAACTGTACCCTAATATTTTTTAAATGTAAGCAATCTTATTTTTATGTAATGCAACAATTTTAAAATAAATATATTTAAAAAATTTAATACATTGATTATGTTAATAAAGGTTTACTTTAATAAAGGTTTATAGATTTGCATTATTACAGAAATTTGTAATAGAACCCTTCCATTTTGTCATAATTTTTTAAAACTTTATTTTGTTTTAGTAACATTAAAAAAAAGATATTCATTTTATAACATTACAAAAAAGTAATATATCGTAAAAAGAAACTTGTTACATAAGAAAATAATAAAAAAAGATAAATAAATATTTAGAGTGAATGGTCTAAAGTGTACAATAGCCAGAAAGATAGAAAGGATTGAAGTAAAAGTCTCATATTATTTTGCAATGTGGCCATAGTAATCAAGATATTAATTTTTTTAACTTATATTAATGAGAAGGCATCGAGGAAACTATAAGTGTTGAAAAGGCAATATTTCAATAAAGTATTAAACATTTATAAGGTATTAAATAAAATAATATGTGCACCTTAAGATAAGGTATTTTTTTATTGTTTATTTCATGTATACTTTAATGTTATGATTAACTATATAATTATATAAAGAATATGTTTTTATGTCAATTTTAAGCATTCAGAAATGTTTCTGAATCATTATATTTGCCATATTTCTTGTGCAGTATTGCAGAAATTCATTTTCAGCAATTTAAATTTTTATTACCTACACAATCCTTCAGAAATATTTTAGAAATACTTTAAATGCAATGTTGCGTTTGATATTTTGCAGAAATATTCATTGTGTAAGAAATATTAATATTACTTTATAATTTTCCAGAAATATATTTCAAATAATGCATTTGTCACATTTCTTTTGTAATATTACAGAGCCATATAAATATGAAAACAAACTTTTTTATCTTCTCTCAAAGATTTCAGAAATATTGCATTTGCATTATTATAAAAATATGGTGTAGATTTATTTTTAAAATATTTTACATGCAAAGTTACAATTAAAAGATTAACGAAATATTTATGTACCATTTTCAAATATTACAATATTTCAACAGCATTACTTGCCGAGTGGGCGTTTTAGATAACTTTGGCAATTATTACGCTTACTCTGACTACTATGATCACAGAATTGGGCAGTTTTACATTCTTTAACACAACGTAAGTTAATTTATCTCCTAGTATAAAGAAAGAAAAATCATTTTGTTCGTGCAGATGTATAAATAAAATAAGTATATAAATTATATAAATTATATTACTGCAGCGTTTATTATATCATTCTGCACCAGTTAACTGCTTTTTAATAATTATGTTACTAACAGGGGAACGGACAGAACTATCTCTCATCGATTTTAATGAGCTTTGGATATGTTGTAGAACATGAAAAAATATTAGACCCATATTTTTTTTAGCGGCGTATCTCGACGTTTAGGGGTTGAAACCACTCCTCGAAAATAACGCGTTTTTTCGTTTTTGGCGAATATCTTTGAAAATATATATTGAAAATAAAATATAAAGTTTAAGAAAAAATGATTTATACAAAAGTTTTATGGTATTTTATACTCTTTACAATAGTATATTTAGATTTTCCAAAAATTTCAAACTTTTTAATTTACCCCACCCCCACCCCTTTTTCAAAATTTTGAAAATTTTGTAAGAACAAAAATTAAAGAGCATTAAAAGCCAAATCCATCCAAGTATAATAATATATAGGTTCCATCATTCTCAATTATTGGCAAAACGAGATGATAATCTCGTGCTATAGGCGCCGCACTAGAAGTTGCGTTATTTCTTTAGTTGCGTCACATTCAATAACTGCCTCTCCTGCGTATATTTTTATATTAGAACATAAAAACCTTAATTACATAATACTCAACGTATTACACGATATAAAGTATAAATGCATATACAGGGAGTCCCAGAGCATACTGGTCACTGTTCATAAAAAGGTAGATGGGATCGAGATGAACATAAAAGTTCAATATTGTTGTGGGTTTGGTCTGCTAATAATCGAGATATAAATTTTTTAAATTATGCGAATGAGAGCCATAGCACGGCCTACTGTTTCAAGCATTGGCTGCCGGCGGCGGCGGGGGAAAGAAGGAGAAGCGTGGCGTCGTCGCCGTTCCCACGTCTCGCCGCACCGCACCTAAGCTCGCGTCGATGGCTGCTACGCACACTCGCGATTACATGACGAGATTATAAATTATTAATAAAAATAGGACAAATTTAAATCGTGATAAACTTTTGTAAATAAGAAAGTCGAAAGAGAGAAAGCGATGGAAACGTATGGAACCTGCAAATAATATAATATTTGCCGCATCAAATTCTCTCATCGTTGTTTATGGAATATTAAATTAACGAAGATTTATCACGATTGATTCTTTATACATTCTCCTTTCGTAACCATCTTATTAGAAAATTACGAAATGCACGAAATACTATCCCTAATATGCACTCTTTGTAAAATAACACGATAGAAAAATATTCACGTTTGATCTAACGACTTCAGGATAAATTATTCGATGCAACTTCTACGGTAATTATAGGTAATTAGAGATCAATGTCATGTCAAGTATCGTTAATATGGTTAACTAGAAATGATTTTCTCTCTCTCTCTCTCTCTCTCTCTCTCTCTCTCTCCTCTCTCTCTCTCTCTCTCTCTCTCTCATCCATCTCCTCTCATCTCTCTCTCTCTCTCTCTCTCTCTCTCTCTCTCTCTCCCCTCTCTCTCCACACCTCTCGCTCTCATCCTCTCTCCCCTCTCTCTCTCCGCTCCTAGCTCGTCTCGTCTCTCTCTCTCGCTTCTCTC